>NW_007377699.1:0-65432 GCF_000475195.1 Diaphorina citri
CCGTTCAGGATAAAATCCGACCCGTGCGGGAATCGCACCCGCAGCCTAGAGCTTACAAGGGAGACGCGGTACCAACCAAGCTAACTAGGCTGGCAATGCTGGCATAGACGGCTAAAAGCAGTCAGTAGAATTACGTGGGTTCATTTTAGTGGCCTCAAAACGATCACTCTAAAGCTGATTGAAAGGCCGACTACAAACGCCGACCCCATTTGAACATAGGGAAAGGCGAAGAAAAAGAAGAAGATGTGGATTCATTTTAGTACATAATAATTGTGCAGGTACATTTTGGTTACACAATACACAGTAGAACGAGAAAAAACAAGGTAACCTATCCAATCAGCACGCGGTATCAGCATGGACAGGTAATTGTAGCCGAATACCATACCACGATAACGAATATTTCGAGACGAGTGGTGCCCAAAATAAGTGCGCACCACAACGGCAACCATAGACCATGGACCATCGCCGAAAAAATACCTATTCAGCTCAATTTTTGGATTTTCTGCAAGGCGAGGGTCAGTACTATGGTCAGAGCTCCGTTGTCATTTTCTCTTGGGTCAGTAATAGGCGAGGGTCGATGCCGATCCGATGCGATGGTCGATGCCGATCCGGTTCTCCGTTGTGGACGACTACTAGCACGTCTGCCTTGTAAGCGCTAGATCGCCGATTCCCGCCACGGGCGACGATCTATGTTGCGCGTTGTTACAGTTCCCTCTATTAAAAAATAATAAATAAATAAAACAAAACACGAAGAGGAAACGATAACAACCCCTTCTCACTCGGAAAAGTCGAAAATTTTGAAACCCTTTCACGCCCAGAAAACTCTAATCGCGACGTTGCCAAAAGTTTGAGAACAGTTCGATTTGGACAACAATAATGTAATGAACTGACTCCAATGTCCAAGGTTGCCGCTAAGCCCACACCTCTCAGGCGATGGCCATGGACACAGAGTTGCCAAATCTCAATGTCAATGTCAGAGACTAACTGGCGAATATCGATATTAGGCCGCGGTGCCACTCCAATAGATTAGATAAGGATTTTGCCAGCCTAATTAGCTTGGTTGGTAGCGTGTCTGTCTTGTAAGCGCTAGGCCGCGGGTTCCATTTCCGCCCGGGGCGGATTTTATCCTGATGGGATAATGTTCGTTCTCGGAACGGCTGGCTTCTTGAGAACAGTTCGATTTGGACAACAATAAAGTAATGAACTGACTCCAATGTCCAAGGTTGCCGCTAAGCCCACACCTCTCTCCGATGGCCATGGACACAGAGTTGCCAAATCTCAATGTCAATGTC
The DNA here is from genome assembly GCF_000475195.1 of Diaphorina citri. Classification (NCBI taxonomy): domain Eukaryota; kingdom Metazoa; phylum Arthropoda; class Insecta; order Hemiptera; family Psyllidae; genus Diaphorina; species Diaphorina citri. Next base: position 1,293 of record NW_007377699.1, read on the forward strand.
AGAGACTAACTGGCGAATATCGATATTAGGCCGCGGTGCCATTGCATCAGACTAGATAGGGATTTTGCCAGCCTAATTAGCTTGGTTGGTAGCGTGTCTGTCTTGTAAGCGCTAGGCCGCGGGTTCCATTTCCACCCGGGGCGGATTTTATCCTGATGGGATAATGTTCGTTCTCGGAACGGCTGTCTTTCTTCTGCTTTCTCCTATCCTGTCTTCGTTCTCTCTTCAATTTCGAGATGATAAGATCTTGGAAGTTACAGTTCCTTCTACCAAACCTCTTTTTTTTTTAAAAAAAAAGGTAGGCCTACTGCTAGTGTAAAGTAACTTTTCAGTCCTATTCGAGCAGTATAATTAATAAGCACTATATCAACAGGCTGTAGGTATATTTATATTAGATCAAAATCACAGAGTGATCAGAATACAAGTCTCATGCAATGTAACCTCTCATCCAATGTAACCGCAGCCTAATTGGCAAAAATAAATTGAGACTAGGAACAACGGTGGGCACATATCAAGTGCTCAACATGTGGACGTGTGAATATCAGGCATGAATTTAGGCGAGGTTCGTGCCTGCGGCGCAAAATTAGACGTCGCAAGATCCAACCAAATAATCCTCATGCTACTACTCCGACGCGACGGCCGACGGGATCTTAAGCTGTGTCCATGTCCAGTGTCCACACATGAGCTGTATTTTATTATGTGACTTTTTTTCAGTTTCTCTCTTTGGATTTCTTTTTGGACTAGTTTGGACGTAATGGTGCCACCACACCCGCTGCCAGTCCAAACTAGTCCAAATAGAAATTTCGTATGCTAACTGAAAAAAAAGTCACATAATAAAAGACGGCTTTAGTCGAAGGCCGTCGATCAACATCGATCGACGCGACAAGGTGTATCTATGTTGTCGAGGTAGTGTGGGCATTTTCAGTCGATTTGCTCCTTCGGATGACTAAAGAATTTTCCTGAACCAAGTACATACTAACGCGAGCTCCTACCCTCCAAATTTGACGAGCCTGGCTGGCAAGTTACCCACTCTCTGAAGTGTTCAGAATACTTCAGAAGTCAATAACACTAGACGAACTTGGGCCACTCTAGTGGTGGGTTATCCGAAGTTTGGCAACATTAGCTTTTTTTGGCATTTTTCCTCCTGCTAGGCTTAGTCGTTTTGAGGACAAGAATATGATAAACCAGCGTACCACTCGACTGCTGATTTTCCTGTTATAAAACAAAATGTTGAATAACATTCCTACTCATATAATATTGTCGTTGTCTAGGTCATGCCGATAAGTGATAAGATTTTGATGGGCAGGGTTACTGATAACCGTGATAACAGATATTTTGCCATGTGATAGCTGTGCTTCCTATGTTCCTAGAGCAGAATTCAATAACTGCCTCGGTGGCGTAGTGGTCAAGACGCTCGCCTGGTAAACAGGAGGGCGTGGGTTCGATCCCAGCCGAGGTATGAAATTGTATCCCCATTTATTTGAGAATTTGACCACATAATAATGGAGCTCTAAGGGTTAGGTGGTAGAGAACGCCTATAGCGTTAACCTTCCACTCAAGAGTCTATTATTATTATGCAACAAAAAACGTTTGGTTAAAATAGGTGTTGCGTTTGGCGGTATTTTGACCGCTTTTTGGCCTCATTTATTTGAGAATTTGACCACATAATAATGGAGCTCTAAGGGTTAGTTGGTAGAGAACGCCTATAGCGTTAACCTTCACTCAAGAGTCTATTATTATTATGCAACAAAAAACGTTTGGTTAAAATAGGTGTTGCGTTTGGCGGTATTTTGACCGCTTTTTGGCCGTTTTCAGCTATAGCGACAAAACGGTTAGAGATATTGTAAAAGTTAGGGTAAAAGAACACTCAAATAAGCATCATTCAATATTATCCCGAAATCGAAGAAGATCGGACAGGATAGGAGAAAGCCAGCCATTCCGAGAATCTCATCTGTTTAGGATATAGTTCGGGGGCGCTTACAAGGCGGGTGCGATATCCACCCAAATATTTAGGCTGGCCCAGAGGGGAAAAAATTGGCCGAAAACTCAAAACTGGTATTTCAAAAAACTTGAGGAAAATTGTGAAATTTTCCGGTATTTTATCATTTTTACCACAACATCGGCCTTGACAGCCCAAGCTGGAATGATCTGGTCATGTATTTATTTAATGGAGAAATAATTAAATTTTCCCGGTACAAAAAAGACCATGTAACGTGTTTTCAAATGTTGTCCAAGGGAAAATCTGTCCAAGGTCTAAAATTTCAAAACAAAGTTCTAACTCACTGATCTGCAAGAACATGCCGAATACTCGTACATGTTTCCTTTTCAGTGCCAAAGAACGGCTATTTGTGTGACCAACATAGAGTTCCCCGTGCCCTCAAATAGCCCCGAGATCCTTCACTGATTGCTCAATGCGGGGGCGCAATGCCCCATCCAGTGGAGGGGGGCCCCCACTAGGTGACCTTGTTAGATTTTCCACCAACATCCCAGTATGTTGTGGAGTGTGGACACTGGGGGATTTTATGCTTCCCCCTCTTCTTCTTCTTCTTCCCCCTCTTCTTCTTCTTCTCCTCTCCTTCTTCTTTTTCTGTTTCTTCTTCTTCGTCACATGGCGTAATTTCGCGTAACAATATGTAAGACGCGTCCGAACCTATAGGTAGCTAATTTGCTCTTAATCAATGGAATTTCATTACTCGGTCCACTCACGTACGTTCAGTGGTCAATGAAAAATCTCGCTGGCGATTCATGAGCCAGTAAAAAACGCTTGACGTAAACGTTTTTTATTTATTTATTTATTGCCAGAAAACAAGTTGGTGGTATTTTTCCAAACTCCGAACCTATAGGTAGCTAATTTGCTCTTAATCAATGGAATTTCATTACTCGGTCCACTCACGTACGTTGGTCAATGAAAAATCTCGCTGGCGATTTATGAGCCAGTAAAAAACGCTTGACGTAAACGTTTTTTATTTATTTATTTATTGCCAGAAAACAAGTTGGTGGTATTTTTCCAAACTCCAGCCAGTTTAATGATTCCGAATTTTGCAATGACCAGATACCACTTTTGTTCTGTTTGAATTTATAAAAAAAAGGTTAGGTTTGACTTTCATCTGAATTTTCTGCTTAAAAATTTCAGTTCACAAAATTTAAAGTAAGTACTTATAATTTGAAAACATGCCCCAAAGGTGAGCAGTGGCGTAGCGTGGTCTAAATTCAAGTGTAGGGCCTTGAGGGGCTCATGCACAAGTTTACCAAGTCCCATCACAGTAGGTACATGCCATTAATATTTATAGGCATTAGAGTGAACATTTGAGTTGTATGGCCGCCATACACGCCATACATATACGCTACGCCACTGAAGGTGAGTGAACCAATGAGAAATTTCTGAATTAGCCCATTGGTGACAATTGAGACATACTCCTTCAATCACTAGCTACCAACTGTGTCATCACATCGTCAAATTGCGAATCCAGACAAGGAGACAGAAATTTGGCTGATATTTAAAGGCCTGCGAATCGCGAACATTTTTTTGCTGCCCACATGGAGCTTTGTGTTTTAAATGATTCTCTACTTCGGTTAGCCTACTAGCCTCTGTGGCCGAGTGGGTATCACACTTAGGCCGTGTTCTTAGAGTTCGGACTGCACTTAGCCTCGTAAGGACAATTGCTACTTCAAAGATCCTAAAAAAAAAAAGATTTATCTTGGCTGCCTTGTAAGCGCTAGGCCACGGGTTCGATTCCCGCACGGGGCGGATTTTATCCTGAAGGGATAAGGTTCGTTCTCAGAACGGCTGGCCTTCTCCTATCCTGTCTACCTTCCCTCTTCCATTTCGGGACTGCAAGGCCATCGATGAAACCTGTTGAAAAAAAAGGTTTGTTCTCGGAAAGGCTGGTCTTCTTCTCTCTTTGAATTCGGGATGATAAGATCTTAGAAGTTACAATTCCCTCTATCAAACGTCTTGAAAAAAAAAAAAAAAAAGAGAGAAGAGAGAGAGAGACAGACAGGGGTGAAGGTCGCATAATTCGGGCTGACTAAAGAGATGGGAATGTATGATGGAAATATTTTGGGTGTGAGCTGTGAATGTTATATGATGAAGTTACTTATGTCTATGAATGTTATATGAAGGTATACATATCCGTCTATGTATGAACGTTGTATGTTGTTGTGGTGTTTTTTTTTTTTTTTTTTCTGAGTCTAGTGTCTAACAATTTGCCATAATTTGCGCATCATGTCTGTTACCTAGGTACCTACTTATATAGAATATAGATATAGGTTCCCATATTTATAGATAGGTAGGTAGGTATGTGGGTATAATATTTGAAACACCTTAACCTTGACAAATAAATATTTTGGTATGGTGATATTATGTGTGATTGTTGCTTACCTGTTACATGTTCACATACGTTTATGTTAGGGAGGTACTTACCTAATGTGATAAGAAGGTAGGTTAGGTCTGTCTGTCTCTCTCTCTCTCTCTCTCTCTCTCTCTCTCTCTCTCTCTCTGTTTAAAAAAAAACGTTAGAGGGAACAGAGGAAAGTGTAACTGCCGAGAGAAGGAAGAAGGGAGAAAGAAGAAGAAGACGAAGAAGAAGAAGAAGAAGGATAAGATGTCCAAAGAGAGATCACATTTTTGTCTCTTTTTTTTACAGGTACGTACCAACTATACGTACTTACTCTTTTTCCCCCAAGAGGTTTGATACAGGGAACTGTAACAAGGGAGTTACTTGTCCAGAAATCAAAGAATTATAGCATAGGAAAAAGCCATTCCTATGAAGGAAAGAATTATAGCCGTTCTGTGCTTTTTGTACAAGGTAGGTAGGTACGTACATCACACTACGTCCTACAACCTTAATATAATGAAACCTCATTTTCATTTAGAAAACTGCCATCTCCAGACAGAGGGAAGAGAAAATAGAACATTTTATAGGACGTACCTAGGTATTCATGACTTTCTCTGAAGTAGGAGAGAGAGAGAGAGAGAGAGAGAGAGAGATAAAGGGAGAAGGAGAAGGACAGAAACGTTGAGGTAGGGAAATATAAGGGGACATAATGAGAGAGAGAGAGAGAGAAAGGGCATGGGAAAGAGGAAAGAGGGAGTGAGAGGGAGTTGGAACCTTAGGTTACCTAGGCAACAGAACATAATGTGTATTGGAATGAGAGAGAAGGAAGAAGGGAGAAAGAGAAGGGAAAGGGAGAAAAGAGAGGGGGGAGAGGGAGTAAAGAGGGGAGAGAAAGCTCTTGAACTTTCTCTCTTCCACTGCAGAAAAATGACCTTAGCGAACATTGAACTGAGTGGGAGGGAAAGTATACTAGCAGGGAGGGAGGAAATGAGAGAGGGAGGGAAAAACGGACGCATAGAAGGGGAGAGGGAATTACAGGGAGAAAATGAGACTAAGAGAGGGAGAAAAAGTGAAACTGAGGGAAACTGGGAGGGAGGAAAAGTGAAACGGAGGGAAAAAGGGATTTTATACAGAGAATAGGGTAGGGGATTATACAGAGAGAAATAAGAATAAGTGAGGGAGAAATGGGAATTTTAATTGTGTTAAGCATAAATGCTTGTCACAAATATCGTTCCCTGCTTAATGGCACTACGCTAAATTTCATGACTTGACTTGGACTCAAACCACCAACCTCCAGATCCGAAGTCCACCGCGCTAACCACTACACACCACTGAGGTTGGTAGTGAGGGAGAAGAGACGAAGAGAGGGAGGAAACGAGAAAGGAGGGGAAAAATCGAACAGGTCAAAAAGTCACCAGATAATCTCTCTAAAAAATTGTCTAAAGGTCGTGTGTCCGTCCACACATAGTCGACAGGCCGTTGCGCGTCGATCGATGTCGACTGAATCGTCCACTCTGCCACGATAACATAGTTTCGAGAGGGAGTAAAGAGGGGAGAGAAAGCTCTTGAACTTTCTCTCTTGCACTGCAGAAAAATGACCTTAGCGAACATTGAACTGAGTGGGAGGGAAAATATACTTGCCGGGAGGGAGGAAATGAGAGAGGGAGGGAAAAACGGACGCATAGAAGGAGAGAGGGATTTTATACAGGGAGAAAATGAGACTAAGAGAGGGAGAAAAAGTGAAACTGGGAGGGAGGAAAAGTGAAACGGAGGGAAAAAGGGATTTTATACAGAGAATAGGGTAAGGGATTATACAGAGAGAAATAAGAATAAGTGAGGGAGAAATGGGAATTTTAATTGTGTTAAGCATAAATGCTTGTCACAAATATCGTTCCCTGCTTAAATATTATAGGGGGAAAAACAGAAAAAGGGATAAAAATGAGAAAGGGAGAAGGAGAGAGAGAGAGAGAGAGGGGAAAAGAGAGGGAGAAAGACAGAGATGGGACAGAATCACAAAACAGAGAGAGAGAGAGAGAGAGGGAAGGAAAATATTATAGGGAGAAAAACAGAAATGGGGATAAAAATGAGAAGGGGAGAGAGAGAGAGAGAGAGGAAAAGAGAGGGAGAAAGACAGAGATGGGACAGAATCACAAAACAGAGAGAGAAAGAGAGAGAGAGGGAACGGAAAAGAGAGGGAGAAAGACAGAGATAAGACAGAATCACAAAACAGAGAGAGAAAGAGAGAGAGAGAATAGAGGGAGACAGACAGAAATGGGGAAAATGAGAAGAGAGGGAGAAGAAGGGGAGAGAGAGAGACAGGCAGAAAGGGAGGGAGAGACAGTGACAGAGATGGGACGAATCAGAGGGAAAGGAAAATAGAGTGAGACAGACAGAAATGGGGAAGAATGAGAAAGCAAGAGAAAAAAAAAGAGGTAACAGAAATTAAAGGGTTAGGGGAAAATATAAAGAGCTGCAGGGAAATCTAAAGAGGGGGGAAAATGCGTGCGAATGGTTGCGTACTTCTGAAAATGCAGGGGTAATAGATATTTTGCAGGGGTAATGAGTATTCTGTTACGCAATATTCAGGGAGACGGAATGGGGGGTGGTATTTTAATATCCCAACATTTTTCACATTTCCATTCCACTTTCCACATTCCAATTCCACAGCTAGTTTTTACTTTTTTTCTCCGAAAGCTTCTAAGCTCGGAGCTCACAAAATGGAACAGTTAAAATGTAACAAACATTACATTAACATTGTAGCAGACAGTAAGCAAAGTTCAACATAGTAGTGTGGTAATGTCCCTTTCTACAAAGGTTTTGGGTGTGTTCACACATATTCAACGCCGTCGATCGATGGATGCCGACTATCCGACTAACCTTCGGGAGCCGCAATCCCACGAAGCCGATTCAGGGCAAGCCACGCCGCAGGCAAATTTTGAAAAATTTTGGTCTACAATCTTCAGAATTCAGTGTCATGGATATTCTGATATTTTAGGATATAAGTAATGTTCTGATATTTTAGTAATATTCTGATATTCTGATATTTAGAGTAATATTCTGATATTTAGTAATATTCTGATATAGTAATATTCGGATATTTTAGGTTTTAGTAATATTCTGATAATATTCTGATATTTTTTCTGATAGTAATATTCTGATATTTTAGGATATAAGTAATGGATATAATGTTGTAACAATCACAATAAAATAAAATTGAATTGAATTGAATAAATTGAAGTAAAAGTAATACCCACCCTACCTATTTGGGTATAATGAGACGATATTGTACCAGACAGAATTTTGCAATACTGAAGCTACATGCTTAATACACATAGGTATACTTACCTATAGGTACGTGTAATGTATAGGGAATTTCTGCCTCTGTCAGCAGATTAAGATACAATATAGTAAAAGCTACCTCGAGAATTTCGCAACATTATAGCTCGAGGGAGGTAGAGAGAGAGAGAGAGAGTAGAAATGAGAGGAAAAGGGAGATAATGAAGGGTAGAAATATAGGAGGGATAACATGTAAAAGAATTTCTGCCCTTGTCCACACCATACAAAGCTACATAGGTAGCTATAACTGCACCCCACCCCACATAATACACAGACAGAATTTCGCAACACTACAGCTCAAGAGAGAGGGAGGGGGAGAGGGAGAAAATGGTGGGAGAAAGTTCGAAAGGGAGAAGGTACGAGAGGAGGGAAAAAGGGATAAAATGGAAACAAGAATTTCTGCCCTTGTCCGTACCATACAATACAATACAAATACAGTAAAGGTACATATGAATGCACCCACATAATACGTACCTATAGATATGACACAGACAGAATTTCGCAACAGCTCAAGGGGGAGGAAGGAGAAGAGGGAGAAAACTTGAGAGGGGGGAGGGAAAAAGGGAGAAAATGGAGGGTAGGGAACGAGAATTTCTGCCTCTGTCCGCACCATACAATACAATATAGTAAAAGCTACATATGAATGCACCCACATAATACGTATAGATATCACACAGACAGAATTTCGCAACACTAAAGCTCAAGAGGGAGGGGAAAAGGGAGAAAGTGGAGGGGAGAAATACTGGATAGGGGACAAAATGCAGGGGAGAAATTTCGAGAGGGAGGGGAAAAGGGAGAAAGTGGAGGGGAGGAAATACTGGATGGGGGAGACAAAAGTCTGGCCCTATTGATTAGATTCTGTCTGGAAGTGAGGGAGTGAGACTGAGCCAGAAAAAAAGGGAGAGTGAGAGAGAGGGGGGGAGAGAGAGAGGGGGAAAAGAGAAAGAGAGAGATGAAATGTATTTGGAATGTGATGCAAGTCCTGAGAGAAAGAGAGAGGGAGAAAACGAGAAGAAAAAAAGGAGACGGAGGAAGTAAGGGGAAAATGGAGAGAGAGAGAGAGAAAAATGAGCAGTGTTTGAAATATAATGCAAGCCTTGAGTGAAGGAGAAGGAGAGATAATGCGAAGATGAAGGGGAGGGAGAAAGAGAGAGTGAGTCTGAAACTGATAGAAGAGAAGGAGAGATAGGAGGAAAAGGAGTGGAAAGAAAGAGGTGAAGAAAAAGGAGGAGGAGAAAATGTAAATGCAGTTTCTTAGTGTTATTATGTCACAACTTTGGTGCTCACTGCAGCACTGAAGGATTTATCCCAATATCTCAATAATCCCAACATCCAATGTTTACCTACCATGCTGGTGGCACCGGTCGCTATGCGCATTTATATGTCATAGCTACTCATTTTCCCCACGAGGCTGAGTGGGCCCCGCAACAGCCAGCCACGGAGTCAATCATTTGCTTGATACAAATTTCTTGACCCCGCCGGGAATCGAACCCGGGTCTCCCGCGTGCAAGGCGAGCACAGGTGACCCCTAACCAGGGAGCTGACCCATCGTCATAATCTGCAGAAGACTACTTAAGCTGGCATTGCTGCAAATGCCTTGATATCCTCTATTGTTGACTGTCGTATTATAATTTCTGCTCCAGTAACTTCAATTCAGTACCTATACACAGGTAACTACTTAGTTACTTAGAATGTAGGTAGGTAAGTAAGTACTAGGTAGGTACCCTATCAAACCTATAATTAATATAGGTATACCCTATTTCATACCTGTAATTTCATACCGAGTGAACTTTACCATAGGGGGCATTAGACTCAGGTTCTGCAGGTCTCAGGTGTACCTTTCAGTCTTCATCTGAGGAATCACTGAAGTTAAGCATTGCTGCTCGTGGTTGATATCTGGATGGACGAATTTCAGTCTGAGTGAACTTTACAGGCTCTGTTTCACCCCGAACTCATCTTCTTATATTATAAGAACAAGATCCATTCACTCATTCACATATCACATTTCACACACTGATCGCTCTATCTCGAGAACCACAACACCTAGAAAGCTGAAATTTGGTAGGAATATTCCTTTTATGGTCTAGTGACTAGGTGTGCAAAAAGAAAGGATTTTGCGAAAATCTAAACCGATCCTGAGATATGATCAATTTTTGATCGCTAAAATGGTATATTTTTAGACCGTTTGTCAGATTTTGCTCTTAAGATTTTAGGATCGATTGGACCTCTTTTCTGGGCAGAAGCCCCGAAAGGCCTTGAAACCTTGACCCTCACGCTAGTCCTTAAAATAAGTTCCAAGTTCATCAATGCGATAATACCATTAGCCCGTTGGTACTCAGAAATATCAACGAACGAGGTGAATTCTAGGTTTTAACTTTTTTTACTCAAGTTATATACAAAAAAATGGATACTTACGACACTGTGGATACTTTTTTACTTAAGTTATATATAAAAAATGGATACTTTTATATATAACTTAAGTAAAAAAGTATTTACAAAGGATGTCAAAATTAAATAAATTCATTAATAGTAAGAGGTTTGACATTGACAGAAGGAACTGTAACTGCTAAGATCCTATCGTCCCGAAAGGGAAGTAAGAAGGAAGACAGGATAGAAGAAAGCCATTCCGGAACTAGTATAAAGTCCGCCCCGGGCGGGAATCGAACCCGCAAAATTCCAAGTTTTAGGTTTGTCTGATTGTTTCACCATGACTTTCGAACGGTTTGTAGGTACGATTTTGACCAAGTTTGGTAGTAATGATCAACATTCTACACTTGAAAGGGATTCTCTCATTACATTTTGGCCTTTAATTGGGCGCCCCAAAAAGGTCTTTTTTACAAAAAAAAAAAAAAAAATGAAATGAGTGAATTTTACAGTTCTGTTGTTTAGGCTGAGGTCTTGTGTTACCTACAGTTCAGATTGCTAATATCGAAGTGAGAGATTTAACGTTTATAAACACGAGTATATGTATCTCTCTATATACTTATTACATATTAATCCTATGTACTTATTTATATGTACACGTACATGACATTCTATGTACAAGTTTGGCATTGATACAGATTCAGAAACGGACTAGCTAGACTCTAGCTGCTAGAGTGTCGTGAAGGTATTTGGTTCGATGCCCACAGCAACTAATACTTACGAGTATCTTATGCAATCTGAACTGTAGGTAACACAAGACCTCAGCCTAAACAACAGAACTGTAAAATTCACTCATTTCACTTGTAAAAACGACCTTTTTGGTTCACTTGTAAAAAAGACCTTTTTAGGGCGCCCAATTAAAGGCCAAAATGTAATGAGAAAATCCCTTTCAAGTGTAATAATGATGATAATAATAATAGTGCTTATTTATACTGCTCGCCTAGGACTGAAAAGTCCCTTTACTCCAGCAGTAGGCTACTACTATTATTGTGGTCTCAGTAGGTAATAAATAATAATAATAATAATAGTGCTTATTTATACTGCTCGCATAGGACTGAAAAGTCCCTTTACTCCAGCAGTAGGCTACTACTATTATTGTGGTCAAATTCTTAAATTATATGAGGATAAAATTCCATACCTCGGCTGGGATTGAACCCACGCCCTCCTGTTTACCAGGCGAGCGCCTTGAAAAATTTTTGTTCTGTAGAACAAAATTTTCGCCATACCGCTGAGTTGGAATTAATATCGTAGCAAATTTTTGCACGTAATGCTATAAAGAAGAAACAGTTAGCTTGGATTTTTTTTTTTTCAAGAGGTTTGACAGAGGGAATTATAACTGCTAGGGTCTTATCGTCCCGAAATCGAAGAGAGAAGAGAAGGAAGACGGGAGAAAGCAGGCCGTTCCGAGAACGAACCTTATCCCTTCAGGATAAAATCCGCCCCAGGCGGGAATAGAACCCGCGGCCTAGCGTTTACAAGGCAGACGCGAGGCTATGTTTAAAAAATCTGTTATTTGCGTCGTATCTATTATGTGCGTCGTCAATTTCATGTTGCCTTAAGATTTGCCCTTTCTTAGAATGTTGCTGAATATGCTATCAATGTAGGTATTTGGTATTTGCCAGGACATATAAAATTTACCATTCCAAGAAAAGGACATCGCTAGTAGGTTGTTGTCGACTTGTTGATGTTTTATTATTTTACTTTTTTTTTACAGACATGTGTCCATTTTTAGCACAGATAAGGTGTTGGCTTTCTTCGCACTCATCAGAAAATCAATCAGAGGAAAAGAAAGAGGAGGAGCGGGAGAAGCAGAAGAGGAAGAACAACAAGAAAGAAGAAGAACGAATAAGAAGAAGAACACCAATAACAATAAAAAGAAGAGGAGGAGGAGGAGGAGGAGGAAGAACAACAAGAAAGAAAGAAAGAGAACAAGAAGAAGGCGGAAGAGAAGAGGAAAAAAATGGCCTTCCAACATTTCCAACTCTGTACTGACGTAAACCCTAATACTTCATACTTCTGACTTAAACAACCTTAGATGTAGATAAAGACCTAGGTAGGTACCTACATACGATTAACTCAAAGTCGAACCTGGATATAAGAGAATCCAGGGGACCACCTTTTTTCCCTCCTATATCCAGGTTCGACTGTACAAGTAAACAAGTATACATACTAATCTGCTGACTCAAACTCTGGTCGAACATGTGTATGAGGAACTGCGTTCAAATCAAGGTCACTGTGACATTGGGAATCTGTTGAGTCCGCACTCTGCTGATCGGACTATGGCATTGGAATGATTTCCTTGCTTTGCGTCAGCATAATGTCAGCAGTTTTGCAGGAAAACAATGGGTTTCACTTTTCATATACTGTGCCTCTGTGGCCTTAGCTAGTTACTTGGATCAGCATTTCAGTTCAGTGTTGTTCCTTGTTTGTTACTGTCGGTGTTTTTATATTCGTGGAAGTATGAAACAGGGTGGGTCACGAAGAATTACGTTTGACACACCCGAGTTGAAAACCGAAACGTAATTTAGTTCAAGTTGAAAAAAAAAAATTTTGATAGATAACAACTGTCGGTGCACTGCTAAAGCGAGGTCTTATCGTTCCGAAATCGAAGAGAGAAGGAAGACAGGATAGGAGAAAGCCAGCCATTCCGAGAACGAACCTTACCTATCTATTCGGTATAAAATCTGCCCCTGGAGGGAATCAAACCCGCAAACCAGCGCTTACAACGCATACGTGCTAAAACTCAAACTAGGCTGTCTGTATCTTCTTTATAGCACGGGCAAATAGTTACTATGGCCAGCCTAGTTATAGCTTGGTTGGTAGTGTGTCTGCCTTGTTAGCGCTAGGTCGAGGGTTCGATTTCCGTCAGGGGAGGATTTTATCCTCAAAGGATAAGGTTCGTTCTCGGAACGGCTGGCTTTCTCCTATCCTGTCTTCCTTCTCTTTTCGCTTTTGGGACGATAAGACCTTAGCAGTTACAGGTCCCTCTATCCAACCTCATGGAAAAAAAAACCATGTTCCAGCAGTTATGGGAGGTTGATAGAAAAAAGTTCATCATGTGGATAGTTGGACATATTTCAGACGATGTCGATTAACCTTGGCCATATTGAGGACGGTTCAAGCGCTGTCGATTGGACACATTGAGGACGGTGCTTAACAATATAGTTTATTCGACCTCAAATTGGGCACGTGGCTGGCAAATTACCATGGGTAAAAGGTCAAAAGGATAAGGGATATGTCTTTCCATAATAGAACATATATGTAGAAGGCAAAGGAATCAAGGGATATTTCAAACGTGCTTCTAAATCTAAACCCATCTCAAATGTCAAATGTGGAGATCATCAAATAAAATACATAGAATAAAAGGGGGTTTCATATTCTATCTCGAATATCTTATGAACAATGAACATACATATGAACGTCTGTCGACGGCAGAGAAATTTATGAGCGGTTTTAGCCTGGGGGGGAGAAAAGAAGAAGGAGGAGGAGGAGAACAGAACGGCAAAGTCAAGGTCAGTCACATACAGACAGATATAAGAAGAGGAGATGAAGAAGAAGAAAGAATATTTATCTTTTTTTTTAAGAGCTTTGACAGACGGAACTGTAACTGCTATGGTCTTATCGTCCCGAAATCGAAGAGATAAGGAAGACAGGATAGGACCATGCCCATTGTATAAATTAACCCAGCCTTGTCACTGACTGGTCACCACTGGTATGACCATTCTTTTTTTCATAACATTTAACCCACATATTACAATGACCCGTCGACACTGTATTTCATTATTTTATTCCTCAGAAAGCTCCGGTACAGAATTTAGGCCTGGAATACGATCTTATATCTGCATAATATTTAACCCAGGTCTTACAATGACCTTTCGGCACTGCTATTTCATTATTTTATCCCCCAGAAAGCCACGGTGCAGAATTTAGGCCTAGGATACGATCTTATATCTAGTTTAATATTTAACCCACACATTACAATGAACCTTCGACACTAATGTTTCAATTCTTTTATACCTACCCCCGCACACTATCAATATTTCTACAGAAATGACAATATATTTTCAATATTACGTATATTAATAGTGTGCCCCCGGTATTACAATGACCCTTCGACTCTGACATTTCATTATTTTATTCCCCAGAAAGCTCCGGTACAGAATTTAGGCCGGGAGACGGCCTTGAACTTTTCAGGTCGTGTGCCTACTCCCTAAAAAAGTATAAATTTAAACAACAAAGTTCATCGCTAAAAGCTTGCGGGCTGATGTTGGAGTCGGGGTTGCGGTCGGTCAGACGTTATTTTCGTCCGAAAAGGTAAAAAGGCCAAGGACCCCGCAGGCCAAAGGTCGGGGTCATGGCGAAATCCCCCTCTTCCCTTTTCTCCCTCTCAGGGGGGGGAGGATTCCCTCCACGCTCCTTTTCTCCCTCTCAGGAAAGGGAAAAATTCCCTACCCGCTCCTTTTTCCCTGCCTGGGGCATCTTGTGGCGAAACTTTCCCTCGTTCGTAACCATGGTAACCCGAAACATTTTTCGCCTACGTACAAATACGGGAGAGCTCACACTCTGGTGGGAAAAGGGATTTTTTCGTACCTTTTTTTACCTCGAAGTTTTGTTTAGTGTTGCCAGTGACGGCCGGTTGTTCTCCTGAAGGGGGAACCTCTCGTCGACACTGTATTTCATTATTCTATTCCCCAGAAAGCCACGGTGCAGAATTTAGGCCTGGAATACGATCTTATATCTAGCATAATATTTAACACAGGTCTTACAATGACCTTTCGGCACTGCTATTTCATTGTTTTATCCCCCAGAAAGCCCCGGTTCAGAATTTAGGCCTAGGATACGATCTTATATCTAGTTTAATATTTAACCCACACATTAAAATGAACTTCGACACTGATGTTTCAATTCTTTTATACCTACCCCACATACTATCAATATTTCTACAGAAATGACAATATATTTTCAATATTACGTATAATAATAGTGTGCCCCCGGTATTACAATGACCCTTCGACACTGACATTTCATTATTTTATTCCCCAGAAAGCTCCGGTACAGAATTTAGGCCGGGAGACGGCCTTGAACTTTTCAGGTCGTGTGCCTACTGGCCTGATGTTTGACCCTTTCAATTTTCTCAAGGCCTTCGAATACATATTGTTGTTCTTATGTTTCTCCAGAGATAAATTTGAATTTTGTGTCTCAGATTTAGGTTTGTATCTCAGAGCTCAGTTTTAAATTTGAATTTCGTCTCGTTTAGGATAAATTTGAATTCTGGCATTTCTCTAGCATCCATACTCCATAGGTGTCTTGAAAGTTGCTCAACAATTCGATAGATTTATTTGGCAACATTAGCTTTTTTTGTCATTTTTTCTCCTGCTAGGCTTAAAAATAGTCGTTTTGAGGACAAGAATAAGATAAACTAGCGTACCACTCGGCTGCTGATTTTCCTGTTATAAAATAAAATGTTGAATAATATCCCTACTCATATAATATTGTCGTTGTCTAGACTCTAGGTCATGCCGATAAGTGATAAGATTTTGATGGGCAGGGTTACTGATAACCGTGATAACAGATATTTTGCCATGTGATAGCTGTGTCATTATGTCAACAGTCTGTAGGTATATATTAGATCAAAATCACCAATGTAACCGCAGCCTAATTGGCAAAAATAAATTGAGACTAGGAACAACGGTGGGCACATATCAAGTACTCAACATGTGGACGTGTGAGAATCAGGCATGCATTTAGGCGAGGTTCGTGCCTGCGGCGCAAAATTGGACGTCCCAGGATCCAACCAAATAATCCTCATGCTACTCCGACGCGACGGCCGACGGGATCTTAGGCTGTGTCCATGTCCAGTGTCCACACATAAGCTGTATTTTATTATGTGACTTTTTTCAGTTTCTCTCTTTGGATTTCTCTTTGGACTAGTTTGGACGTAATGGCGCCACCACACCCGCTGCCAGTCCAAACTAGTCCAAATAGAAATTTCGTATGCTAACTGAAAAGAATAGTCATATAATGTAAATGTAATGTAGTGTAAATGCAGTTTCTTTGTGTTATTATATCACAACTTTGGTGCTCACTGCAGCTTTGTAGGATTTTTCCCAATATCTCAATAATCCTAACATCCAATGTTTACCTACCATGCTGGCACCGGTCGCTATGCGCATTTATACCTATGTCATAGCTACTCATTTTCCTCATGAGGCTGAGTGGGCCCCGCAACGACCAGTCACGGAGTCAATCATTTGCGTGATACAAATTTCTTGACCCCGCCGGGAATCGAACCCGGGTCTCCCGCGTGCAAGGCGAGCGCACCCAATATCTCAATAATCCTAACATCCAATGTTTACCTACCATGCTGGCACCGGTCGCTATGCGCATTTATACCTATGTCATAGCTACTCATTTTCCTCATGAGGCTGAGTGGGCCCCGCAACGACCAGTCACGGAGTCAATCATTTGCGTGATACAAATTTCTTGACCCCGCCGGGAATCGAACCCGGGTCTCCCGCGTGCAAGGCGAGCGCAGTGACCACTACGCCATGGGAGCTGACAAAAGTCACATAATATAAGACGGCTATAGTCAAAAGCCGTCGATCAACATCGATCGACGCGACAAGGTGTATCTATGTTGTCGAGGTAGTGTGGGCGTTTTCAGTCGATTTGCTCCTTTGGATGACCAAAGAGTTTTCCTGAACTAAGAACATACTAACGCGAGCTCCTACCCTCCCCATTTGACGGGCCTGGCTGGCAAGTTACCCACTCTCTGAAGTGTTCAGAAGTCAATAACATTTAGGTACGTCAAAAATTAACTTGTGACAAAGCATGAGGCACATATGTATCTACCTACTTTTTGAAAAATTTCGCCTGCGGCGCTGAAAATTTTAAGTTCGATCAGCCCAAACTGGGGGCCCCGCGCCTTTGAAACTGCCCCGGGCCCCACGGGGGGCTAATCCGGCCCTGGGTATACCTACCTACATAATATAGGTAAAATGTTACCTACGAGTATACCTACATAACATATTATGTTAAATACTTATACATATGTTGTTTTCCATGAGAAGTGTCTAGGTCAAGTGGAATGGCGAGATTAGTGCGCCATATTGAGACTAATGACCTTGAAAATAATAATAATACTAAGTAATAATACTATGTAATAATAATCATATTTTCCAACGGTTAGGTAGCTCATACTTTTTTTTTTTTTTTTTTTACTGATGGTTGAAAACGGTGTTTGTTTGTTTGTTTTTTTTTTTTTTTTTTTTTTTTTTTTTTATATCTATGCCCCCCCCTAATTCCAAACAAGTAAATTTTTTTTTTTTTTTTTTTACTTATTATTTATAGCTATGCACCTACCTAATACCTAACAGGTAGAAAATCCCACTTTGGCCCTGTCTAATTTAGCCAAATATTCTTGAGCCCTCAGACGAGTTTAGCCCTCAGACGAGTTTAGCCGATGTCTTCCGAAGCGATTCTTTTGAAGAGAGGTTTAAACTGTACTTGCTATTAGGGTCTTAGCGTCCCGAAATCGAAGAAAGAAGGAAGACAGGATAGGAGAAGGCCAGCCGTTCCGAGAACGAACCGTTCAGAATAAAATCCGACCCGTGCGGGAATCGCACCCGTGACCTAGAGCTTACAAGGGAGACGCGGTATCAACCAAGCTAACTAGGCTGGCAATGCTGGCGTAGACGGCTAAAAGCACTCAGTAGAATTACGTGGGTTCATTTTAGTGGCCTCAAAACGATCACTCTAAAGCTGATTGAGATGCCGACGACAAATGCCGAGCCCATCAGAACATGGGAAAAGGCGAAGAAAAAGAAGAAGATGTGGGTTCATTTTAGTACATAATAATTGTGCAGGTACATTTTGGTTATACAATACACAGTAGAACGAGAAAAAACAAGGTAACCTATCCAATCAGCACGCGGTATCAGCATGGACAGGTAATTGTAGCCGAATACCATACCACGATAACGAATATTTCGAGATAAGTGGTGCCCAAAATAAGTGCGCACCACAACGGCAACCACAGACCATGAACCATCGCAGAAAAAAATACCTATTCAGCTCAATTTTTCGATTTTCTGCGAGGCGAGGGTCAGTACTATGGTCAGAGCTCCGTTGTCATTTTCTCTTGGGTCAGTAATAGGCGAGGGTCGATGCCGATCCGATGCGATTGAACCAATGAGAAATTTCTGAATTAGCCCATTGGTGACAAATGAGACATACTCCTTCAATCACTAGCTACCAACTGTGTCATCATTTCGTCAAATTGTGAATCCAGACAAGGAGACAGAAATTTGGCTGATATTTAAAGGCCTACGAATTGCGAACTCTGTTTGAGCTTTTTCAAAGTTTTGGCGTTCAATAGCGGCCGAACCGTAGCCGTACATTTCTCGAGTTCCCGCCCGCGGACATCACTTTTGATCGTCATAAATCATGGACGCTGTCTGCAAAATTTGAGCGACCTTTGGCTAAAGGTAAAGTCGTGAGAACGGCGCGAACGACCCAATAAGGGTTAAAGCGCCTAATTGGTCAAAAAAAAAAAAAAAGTCGTGAGAAGCGCTAGTTTTTTTTTTGAGCTTTTTCCCTCTAACTTTGGTCCGGAAAAATCTAATTGGGCTGGCTAACAGGAAAACTTGTCAAATCCCATCTTCTCAGATAATCAATTGATGATACATCTCAAATCTCAAACTCTGTAGTTGTACCTTGTACAATATGTAGTTTTTTTTTATTTCTTAATAGTAAACCGATTAGTCAGCGAGTTTTCTTTGGAAAGTGGAAAAGAACCTTCTGATACACCAAGGTAATTATGTGGGAAAACCGTGGTTGTGTTGTCTGAGAATGTATATCTTGTCTGGGTCATAGGGTCTGCAAATCTGCAATCCACAAAGTACTGTGCTCAACCCGTTTTCGTTGAGATCCAAAAACGCACTCAGGAAGGAGCTCTACAGTCCACACATTGTAGTTCGGTCGTAATGAAGGAAAATGAATATCACAGAAAGAAAAGAGAGATCATAAAATTGATGAGCCAACAAATGGTCAAGTTAATGTCTTGCAAATTGAAATTACGAGACTAAAGTTAACAATGGTTATGAAGAGAATTTCTTAGTTCCCAAAGTGGAAAGTGATTAACTGATGGATCAGTCCTTCTAAAGGCGACATTGTTAGGTATAAACAGGTAGCATTGGCACTCTGCTGCTGCTAACGAAATTTGCTTTCGAAAGACCTACTTTATCATCCCTTTCATACAGTCTAATTTTGCCAATGCTTTTCAGAACAACCTGATGTATCCACACATGGTTGACGACTTGACGGCTGTCGATCGACAACGATCCATATCGAAGAACGGCCCGTCGACTATATGTTTACACAGCTCAACTTTCAATTTCTTCTCCATTTACAAAATGTTTTATATGTTCTACAAGCACTTCAACGGAGAGATAGTTCTCAAATCTATTACCATGTACAAACTCGTCTAGTTGATCAATAAAGCGGCTAAGCATTACATTAGAAACTCAACTTCACTTTCATTCGGTTTTTTTAATCATAACACCGAAGTAATTGCTCAATTATTATTATGATGAAAAGATGATGGTCTAGTAAGAACTCAGACTAGTTCCACGGACTATTACTGTAACTGTGGAGTGGATTCGTAGAGTTAACTATTGCATAGCAAATGAAAGCGGCGTAGGCTAATGACACACGGTGCGTGATGTTAAACGCGGCGTGGTTGTCTTGCTTCATTTGGATTGTCCAATGTCCATACAGAATTACAGAGGTTGAAAAGAAAGATGCTCTCGTGAGAAGTCAGGACGACAATTAGGTACCTCTTTGCCTGACCAAAAGCCAAAACTTACCAAGGTATGCTGCAGACGACCTTGTACGTATTTTTTTCTGTGGTGCTCAAGGGAAGTCCAAATCTCACGTGTTTTCCATACTCCTCTTTCACGTTTTCCTTTGAAATCAAGCCGGGCTTTGGATATTTGGATTGGACTCTTTTGTGACAATTTTTGGATGTATCGACTTCTGACAACACAATCAAAGCTGGTCAGAGTAGAAATTGAGTAGAAATTGAGTTGAAATCAGGTTTACAAAACTGTTAAGGTGATAATCCGACGCGACGCTGGAAATCTTCCACCGTGTGTCAGTCACCTGCTAAATTGCATAGAAAGCGAAATCTGGTAAATGGCGTAGTCACCGCGATAGTCTGGCGTGAAATACTTTTACATCAGAGATCAGACCTGACTTACTCTCTACCTCAGTGGTTCTCAAACATTTAGGCCGTCGAACGCCAGTAATGGTGCGTTTCCTCTCACTCGGCATTTGTCGATCGGCTTGACCTGTTTCCATTAAATTTATAGAACAATGGAAAAATATGTCTGGTTCGGACTAAGAATGCCGAGTGAGTGGAAACGCACTATAACCCAATCTCTTGTAGCCAATACCTCAATCGCACCAAAGTCTTGAAGCTCCTATGATCCAACGTTATAGGGCTTTCCAAAGAAACTTTCCATGTGCAATATTAGTGGATTGAAAGTTTTGTAGATATGGTTTTCTTTTCGTTCACATCTTGAGAACCACTCGTCAGGCCAGAATCCAGAACTGCTGCTCACTCTCTCAGAGAACGCTCCCAATTACTGCACTCTTGAGAACATGGCTTACTCGCTTTTACTCTCTATTCGCTCGGTTCCGAATGAAAGTACCTCGAGAGTTGAAACCACAGGTCCTGAGATACTTTCACTGAATCTCTCTGCCATTTCTTTCCTCCCGTGCGGTCTTCCCGATTTAAATGAAGTTAAAGCCTTTCTTTGGCCGTTTCTTCCTTAACTAAAGAAGAACAAAAGTAACAAGTAGGTAACTTTTAGGTGGATTTCACATCTAGACTGCAACTTGTAGTGTACGACAGTTTTCATGTTGATGGCTACATAGTCTTATGGGCATGTTCACACTTAATTTTAAAGTTCAAGTGTGAACAGGCCCATAAGACTATGTAGCCATCAACATGAAAACTGTCGTACACTACAAGTTGCAGTCTAGATGTGAAATCCACCTAAAAGTTACCTACTTGTTACTTTTGTTCTTCTTTAGTTAAGGAAGAAACGGCCAAAGAAAGGCTTTAACTTCATTTAAATCGGGAAGACCGCACGGGAGGAAAGAAATGGCAGAGAGATTCAGTGAAAGTATCTCAGGACCTGTGGTTTCAACTCTCGAGGTACTTTCATTCGGAACCGAGCGAATAGAGAGTAAAAGCGAGTAAGCCATGTTCTCAAGAGTGCAGTAATTGGGAGCGTTCTCTGAGAGAGTGAGCAGCAGTTCTGGATTCTGTCTTCAAAGGTTTCGCCATTTCTGGCATCATCAGTGTGAAAATTGCATATACATAAGAAAGGAAATTTTTTTCCTTAATCTCTGCAGACCCTTCTTTGGTCGGTAACTAACGACCTAGGTCTGTCGGACCACCGCACCGGAAAGTCTGTGGCGGAAAAAGTAAAAGAGAGTTCTTGACTTGATAAGTGAGATGCAAGTTGCATACTGCATTTCAAAAAGGGGGTTTGATATTGAATCTTTTGATGATAGGTTCATTGGCTCATTGGTAAATTGAAGTTTTGAAAGCGCTTCGTTTACGGCAAGATAGGCTGAATGGTTAATTTTGAAAGGCGAAATTTTTAAAATTTTCAACACAATACAGAATACATGTTACATACTTCTAGTTTCAAGAGGATTCTTTTCGAAATGGCTTCTAGGTTGACGTATGTAAAACGATTGGATCTTTATTTTGAGATTTAAAGGAAAAATGGATTTTTCGGAACAAATTAGACAAAACCCCTTTTCTTTCTAATTTTTTCACGAGGAAGAACTGTGCTCCGCCTGAACCCGTGCGAGGTTTTTTCTCCGCAAAACTACCCCAGAGTTGAAACAAGAGCGAGCAGATTTGACTCAGAAAAATTCAGATGAAAGAGAGAGACAGAGAGAACCCCGATGATATGTGTGCACGCAGGAGTACGGGCGCACTCTCTCACTCCAACCTACGCCTGTCTCTCTCTTCACATTATAGGGCAATTGGCCGTTTTCAAGGACAAGGTTAGAAAAAACATCACATCCACTAGTACATTTTCTCATTCGGTCGGTACACATTTTTCAAAAAAAGCATCATTCAATATTCGTAACGTGAGTTTCGACTATCAGTTTTTTTAAAAATTGCGGTGGATAGCAGATTTTTTACGTCCTAAATTTTTTTAACTGAAAATATTATATCCACCGGCTTTTAATTTTAAATATTTTTTAAAAAATTGATAAGTTCGCCAGGCCACGGATTTTCGACGGAACCAGAATAAGTGTTTATTTTTTTGGTGTTTAATTTTTTTTAACAATATAAAAAAACAGTACTCTTGTTCGTATGCCTAAAAAACGAAAGAAAAAGAAGAAAATAAATTAACATTTTTAACTAATTGAAATTAATTTTGAATATTAAATAAAAATTGTTTATTTTAGCAAGAGATTGTAAATAAATAAATCAGTTTTTTTATTAATTTAAAATGAGTTTTTTCACTACCGTTTTTAAGAGTTAATTAGATAACTGTTTTGTTTGATTAACTAGTTAACAACTGTCAATACCATTGATAAAAAATTCATGTGCAATAATTAATCTGTTTTAATAATTATAATCAAGTTGTTATTTATTTGAATAATAGCTGGAAAATTCTCAAGTGCAAATTTGGAATACCTACGAATCCATTGACCTCGTGTTTTATTTAAATTAATTGAAGTTGAATTTAAAGTGAAGTTTTTGTTATCATTTATTTATCAATTTAACAATCGACGTCCATCGGAATCTTACTGCTGTTATCACCTGTTATCAAACCACGTGACCTTGGAATTTTGACGGTTACGATTTGAAATTTGTTTACAATTGGATCGTTTACTTTGTTCACTCTTTATTATCAATATCTACTATTTTTATAGGTATTATTTGTGTTGTTATTATTCACAAAATTTGCAATATAAGATCTTATTTTTATAAAATAAATCTACAATAATTAGGTTTAGTGCTTTATTTAGACTGAGGTTGGACAGATTTTCCTTTTATTTCAACATTTGAATATACGAGTAGTACCTAGTTAACACACATTATTTTATAAGTTATAACCAAAACCTGTGTCTTGTTTCGAATTTTTTGAACTGCTGAAAACTTTAAGAGGGTTGGAATACAACAAGATGGAAGAATTGAAGAAAACCAGTTAAAAATGGTCATGACTTTACCCAACTTGAGACTTCTGTTTTTGATGATCATTTTTGTTCACTACGAGAAACTTAACCCATGTTTTAGGGCTGTTTGCCCCTTCACCAAAGCCTCAGGTTGGGCGTTTTGTATATGGAGTTAACCTGAGAACACATATAGATAGGTCCCTAAAAACTAAAACAAGGCGTTCTCGTGCCACTTTTCCACTTTTCCTTTCCCCTGTTGATTTTCCCCGTCAGGGTTGTCGTGTTTTGATTTGCATTCTGATAGGGTGGAGCCACACAAGGCTTTTCCGGAGACACAACTGGTTACTGGGTTGTGGTCAGTTAACCCTTGTGTCCGTACTGTGTTCAGTACAATAGTTCTAAACTAAAATGGACGCGGCACACAACCACACAAGAGACCTCCTCAATACTTTGTTCATAATGTTGTTCATAATGTTAGTATGGATTTATAGGACGCAACGAACTATTATTCCCAGGTACTTTCGACGTACGGTTGAAAAGTCCCATTAGAATCTTGCCGCTGTTTATCACCTGTTATCAAACCACGTGACCTTGGAATTTTGACGGTTACGATTTGAAATTTGTTTACCATTGGATCGTTTACTTTGTTCACTCTTTATCATCAATATCTACTTACTATTTTTATATTATTTGTGTTGTTATTATTCACAAAATTTGCAATATAAGATCTTATTTTTATAAAATAAATCTACAATAATTAGGTACTTTTTTCTGTTGAATTTTATATTTAGTATCTTTTCCACGTGTTGAAACTTTAACTGTATTATCAAGTTTAGTATAGTACCTAAATCTATTCTTTATAATTTAATCTTAGTTTTGTCAATTTAGAATAAAATAGTTGCAATAAACATAGCGCCCTTAGATTATAATAAACCCTGTAGTTAGTTAGATTACATGTGAATGTTCATTTACATTAACAAAAAAACCTAATTAATATTTAATTAAACAGTACATAATTCTATTTTTTAACCGAACCTTTTTTATAATAGGTATCTCATAATAATTTTTTACTATTCTAAACACAGGGAAATCATCTCAGGATTGTATCTTTTTTATATATAAAGCTTTTTTTGTGTGTGTCTTTTTTGTATACTCATTTTTATTGATTTTTTTACACTTTTCCCAATTTCCCCAATGTATTCCAAGCTTAAAATGAGTTCCGAATCGCTGCAGTTCATTCTATTGGATAAGCCAAGCCGTTCTTAACTCTCCCTCTGGTTCACCCTTTTCTTCAACGTCTGTCTCCCCAAAAGAAGTTTCTCGCCGGCCTTTTCTCCAACCCCTTTGGAAAATGAAATTCGAAGCCTACGACGAACAGTACGAGCGCGAGAACATGACTCCCATGTCGACCACGCCGTCTAACGGGCGTCACAGTGCCTCCCCCGAGCTCAAGCATAGCGAGTCACCTCTGCCGCTCATTTCACCCAAACTGGAACGTTGCTCACCGCCCCTCAACGCGGCGGGGCAACCCATCTGCATTCCCGACCACTTGTCGATCCGCCCCATCCAGATGAAATCTCTCACATCCCCACCACAAGGGCGGGTATTCACTTTGGCAACGCTTCAAAATGTGGCGAAGAAAATTGAGGAAATGCTCTGGTTAACATATATTATGTAGTTGTATCATAAGTTATTATTGCCTATTGGTTTGATTAGAACTATTGTAGACCTGACGCAGGTTTATGCTAAGGGCTGATAGAGATTTTCACTACTGTCTCTTTGCTCACCGCCCCTCAACGCGGCGGGGCAACCCATCTGCATTCCCGACCACTTGTCGATCCGCCCCATCCAGATGAAATCTCTCACATCCCCACCACAACTCGGGGACCGTCCTTTTCATGCGGACGCGAGAACATGACTCCCATGTCGACCACGCTGTCTAACGGGCGTCACAGTGCCTCCCCCGAGCTCAAGCATAGCGAGTCACCTCTGCCGCTCATTTCACCCAAACTGGAACGCTGCTCACCGCCCCTCAACGCGGCGGGGCAACCCATTTGCATTCCCGACCACTTGTCGATCCGCCCCATCCAGATGAAATCTCTCACATCCCCACCACAACTCGGGGACCGTCCTTTTCATGCGGGAGACCGCTCCTTAGACCGCCTTGAGAGACACTCCGCCCCGGTCGACTTTCGCATTCCTGCGGCGCCCTCCGCGGTGGTGTCTTCGTCCACGTGTTCCCCGCCCATCATGATGCGCCCACCCCCGCCTCCTCCCCCGCTCAAACAACGGATGGAGGGGAAACATCATCCTCACCATCCATCCCATCACCAGGCCCAGTCTCATTCTTCCAGCCACCACGAGGAGCCCACCAGTTCGATGCCCGATTTAGGTAAGAAAAGATCTTTTGATATCTCTCTCTCTCTCTCTCGCACGTTCAAGCAAGTTTAGGGTGCGGTCTCATCTTAACCATCAATAGAGAGCTACCACTTGAAACCCGTTTTCTTGCATTATGTTAGAAATAACGCAAATAAACAATAAGTTATGGTGATAGGTATGGAAACAAAGTTATGAAAAGCAAGTTTCCTAACAAGCTTCAAATGACCGTTTCTTCCCCTGATGAGCCCTGAAACTTTCGTCGACTATTCAGAGATACCAAATGGATTGTCAAGCTCTATGTACGGTCTTTCCATCCATATTCTTATCCAGTAGGTACCACCTAATATCCTATCATCTTCCCATCCGTAGCACAAGCTCCGGCTTTTACGGATGGGTATACCATTTATTGAATATTCATTTATATTAGAGAATTGTATAGCTATAGAATAACAAATAAATGGAAACTTTTCAAGTAAATAAATCTTCTGGTATCCAGTCATCTTCTGGTATCCGACTAATCGGCGACTCTCTAAGCACTTTCTGGGAAACTGGGGCACCGCGGATGATTCTCAGAACCGTCCTCACTCCAACGCGCCAGAAACTCTCCCGTTCAGAAACACATTTCCAGCTAATGATTTCAATGAACAAACAATCCGAACAAAACACTACACATGATAACCAGCATTATAACGTCACATAATCATATCACAATGTAATATGACTACCAGGCTCGATGTCAGTGGTGGCCAAACCAGAAATTTGATCAGAAGGTCGCAGAACCCCCTGAACCAGACTTTGGAAATTCTCCAATAGTGTGGATAAGGTCCGAGAAGAATTACTTTGTCAATCAACTGACCTCATATGGTTTTAGAATTTAGATAATCTGATCGTCTGGTACACAATCGCTGAAGACAGCAGTAAAATTTACGATTGCTAAATACATTTGTGGTGTAATTTGTATCCGTAAACGGTAGAACACAATTATGTATGTGAAGTTTTGTAAAGGCAAACATTTGATGTTGTGGCAAACATTTGATCCGCGGGGTCCTCAAAGTTTCAATGGTGCCCAAAATCTAACGAACAAATTTAGTGCTGAACAATCTTACCAAGTTCCATCAACATACGGATAAGCTTTCGGGAGTTACTAAAAAATGCAGTTTGTGTTATTATGTCACAACTTTGGTGCTCAGTGCGGCATTGTAGGATTTTTCCAATATCTCAACAATCCTAAAATCCAATGTTTACCTACCATGCTGGCACCGGTCGCTATGCGCTTTTATATGTCATAGCTACTCATTTTCCTCACGAGACTGAGTGGGCCCCGCAACGACCAGTCACGGAATCAATCATTTGCATGCTACAAATTTCTTGACCCCGCCGGGAATCGAACCCGGGCCTCCCGCGTGCAAGGCGAGCGCAGTGACCACTACGCCATGGGAGCTGACTGAAGCTCCAATGATCCAACGTCGAAGAACCAAACATTCAACTTTGAAACACCAAAGAGTCATCTGGAATCACAAGATCTGAGCTCAGGACAAAAACACAATTATTGAAGCCTCGGGTTGTGAATATTTCACAGATGGCTTGGTAAAAATCTTAGGCCTTTTTTCAGTTCGATTTTGGTGATTCCTGAGGAAAACTCGTATGACCATCGGCATTGAGGCGGTACTGTAAAATCAGATTTTCACAATCTGTTCCCATTGTCGCAATAGCTACCTTCTATATTGCCTAATTTAGCCTGTTTTGGACTAAGAAACTTTCCATGTGCAATATTAGTGGAACGGGGTTTTCCAAAGTATGTATGTACCATCCAACCCATATAACCTAGAGATATAATAATGAATGGGGGGTTCAGGAGACCCAGATAGCTGTCAAAGTTTAGTTCCAATTTGACAAAACATACTTATGACGACATAACATACACAGTTACGAGTTAGGAGTA
Organism: Diaphorina citri; assembly: GCF_000475195.1. Lineage (NCBI taxonomy): Eukaryota > Metazoa > Arthropoda > Insecta > Hemiptera > Psyllidae > Diaphorina > Diaphorina citri. The sequence continues at coordinate 28,923 of NW_007377699.1, forward strand.
AATTGAAAGTTTTGTCGATATGGTTTTCTTTTCGTTCACACCTTGAGAATCACTCGTCAGGCCAGAATCCAGAATTGCTGCTCACTCTCTCAGAGTACGAAACAAAGTTAAAATTGAATTGGCACTAAAGGCCTGCGCAACTTCGCTTCGCAGCTATAAGTAACGTTAAATTGGTTATACAGTGAAGTAAACTTAGCGCGTTCAATCAAGTCGTTCTGCCCACAGCAGTCTCGAGAGTTGAAACCACAGGTCCTGAGATACTTTCACTGAATCTCTCTGCCATTTCTTTCCTCCCGTGCGGTCTCCCCGATTTAAATGAAGTTAAAGCCTTTCTTTGACTGGAGAGTCTGGGGACGTTGCTGGGCTGGGGGACTATAAACAGGGAGTATATCAGCCTCTTTTTAAAGAAATCACATAATATAAGACGGCTATAGTCAAAAGCCGTCGATCAACATCGATCGACGCGACAAGGTGTATCTATGTTGTCGAGGTAGTGTGGGCGTTTTCAGTCGATTTGCTCCTTTGGATGACCAAAGAGTTTTCCTGAACTAAGAACATACTAACGCGAGCTCCTACCCTCCCCATTTGACGGGCCTGGCTGGCAAGTTACCCACTCTCTGAAGTGTTCAGAAGTCAATAACACTAGACGAACTTGGGCCACTCTAGTGGTGGGTTATCCGAAATCAAGGCTAAGGTCGCCATCACACGAGGTATGAAGGGGAAGATGAACGAGGAAAAAGAAGTATTAAAAATTCTCGTTTTGGCAGAGTCTATCAACTATAATAATAATAATAGTGCTTATTTATACTGCTCGCATAGGACTGAAAAGTCCCTTTACTCCAGCAGTAGGCTACTACTATTATACTTACAAAATCTCACAGGGAAGTGGACGAATTGGTTCCCGAAATTCACGCTTCTTTCGCGGACCAAAACCAAACTTATTCAGTCCCGGATCGCCTATTCCTTCTAGGATTAACTTCGACCTGTCCTGAATCAGGACGCCTGACATGTTTCACCTGAAATCGATTTTGTAATATTTAATTGGGCCACGTGCACAAAATTACCGAGGCGCAAAAGCAAAGTTTAACAGACAGAAGGAATTACGCAACGGGAAAAGTGCCGACCACAAATTTCCGAGAAAGCTTCTGCTCTGCTGGGCATATTCAAGGAATCGTTGGTGAAAAAACAGCACCAAACCCTTTTCACTCCTTTATTTATCTGCAAATTTTCTACAAGGGTTAAAAAGTTTTACGTTGTTTGAATTTCAAGGAGCACACGCTTACCCAATTTGTGTTATTGAAGCCTTGACCGACAAAAGTGGGGAGAAAAATGAGGTCTCTCCCGTTCATCCTGGACCAACTTCTTCTAAGGTGACAGTCTAATTAAAGCACTAGTTATACTTATTCTACATCATAATCGCAACCGTGATAGGAAAAGGAGTTAAGAATAATAGTTACTTTTGGTCATTGGGTCCACTATTAATTCGTATTCACATCTTCACAATTTATTTATCACCATCATCACGTCATATCCAACAATGTTAGGTTAACAGTAGAGATTCTAGTTTTTACAACTCTTTCTGTGATTCCTCAGGAGAGAAAACTTCTCACAATTTTATCTAGGTTCTCTCAAATTGTGACCTATTGGAAATGTCACGAATGTATCGGAAATATCGCAATCCCATTAGAAAATGTAGAATACGTGTCTGATAAACCTGCTCCAATCACGAATTCACGAGTCCTACCTGTGCCGTAGAAACCTGATTTGAATTCACACCGATTCACCAACTGTATTCCGGTAACAAACCGGATCGTCCAAATTGACTTGACAGGTATTTCGTTGAAAGTTTCAGTCGTCAAACGCTCGATTTTGAATGCGACTAATTTCCATTGAATCTGATTTAGTTAACGAGAACTTTAGCGGTTGAGTGGAAGAGCTCTTTCAGGAAAACTCTGCAACCTAACAGGAAGCCAAATAAGAAAGAACCTCCTAGGAATTCACCTGAAGAATAGATAGAAGATCTTAGCCAACAATGTTAGGTTAACAGTTGAGATTCTAGTTTTTACAACTTTTTCTGTGATTCCTCAGGAGAGAAAACGTCTCACAATTTTATCTAGGTTCTCTCAAATTGTGACCTATTGGAAATGTCACGAATGTATCGGAAATATCGGAATCCCATTAGAAAATGTAGAATACGTGTCTGATAAACCTGCTCCAATCACACGAATTCACGAGTCCTACCTGTGCCGTAGAAACCTGATTTGAATTCACACCGATTCACCAACTGTATTTCGGTAACAAACCGGATCGTCCAAATCGACTTGACAGGTATTTCGTTGAAAGTTTCAGTCGTCAAACGACGCTCGATTTTGAATGCAACTAATTTCCATTGAATCTGATTCAGTTAACGAGAACTTTAGCGGTTGGGTGGAAGAGCGCTTTCAGGAAAACTCTGCAACCTAACAGGAAGCCAAATAAGAAAGAACCTCCTAGGAATTCACCTGAAGAATGGATAGAAGATCTTAGAGGTCTTCTTAACTTTGCTGAAATTCTGCCTTAGGGTGGGTTTCACCAACTTCCTTTTTAGCCCCTGACAGCCCTATTAACAGCTCTGTTCAGCCTATACAAATCAAATCGAACTTAACAGGCCGTTGGCTCAACAGGCCTGTTAAGGGCTGAAAAAATATCGGTGAAATCCACTATTATAGCGCCCTAACATATGGGCCCAAATACGACACATACATTTACACACTGGCAATATATGCCACATACATTTACACACTGGCAATATATGGCACATACATTTACACACTGGCAATATATGGCACATACATTTACACACTGGCAATATATGGCACATAGATTTACACACTGGCAATATATGGCACATAGATTTACACACTGGCAATTTATGGCACATAGATTTACACACACTGGCAATATATGGCACAGGCTGAAGGCAACCTTGCCAGCTACAGAAGTCAAGGTTCTTCCTATTAGTCTGTTTTTTCCCCTCAGTCCTATACCAGCAGGAAAATCAAACAATCTTTGCTAATCTCTCCTGGTTTTTCATACATAACTCTCTGCTGTGGTAATAAAGAGCAATTATAAAATCATTCACTTGGCTACATAGCTGTTTAGTACAGCATAAAAAATTCTCGTTTCCAAATGAAAGTAAGAACTCGATTTTTACTTTCCTTATCCTATAGGAAGGAAAGTAATGTAATCGGGTCAAATTTTCGATGGTCAGATTTTAGTGCCAAAACACGTTGTCTCTCTCTCCCTCTCTCTCTCTCTCTCTCTCGCACGTTCAAGCAAGTTTAGGGTGCGGTCTCATCTTAACCATCATTAGAGAGCTAGCACTTGAAACCCGTTGTCTTGCATTATGTTAGAAATAACGCAAATAATCAATAAGTTATGGTGATAGGTATGGAAATAAAGTTATGAAAAGCAAGTTTCCTAACAAGCTTCAAATGACCGTTTCTTATCTTGATGAGCCCTGAAACTTTCGTCGACTATTCAGAGATACCAAATGGATTGTCAAGCTCTATGTACGGTCTTTCCATCCATATTCTTATCCAGTAGGTACCACCTAATATCCTATCATCTTCCCATCCGTAGCACAAGCTCCGGCTTTTACGGATGGGTATACCATTTATTGAATATTCATTTATATTAGAGAATTGTATAGCTATAGAATAACAAATAAATGGAAACTTTTCAAGTAAATAAATCTTCTGGTATCCAGTCATCTTCTGGTATCCGACTAATCGGCGACTCTCTAAGCACTTTCTGGGAAACTGGGGCACCGCGGATGATTCTCAGAACCGTCCTCACTCCAACGCGCCAGAAACTCTCCCGTTCAGAAACACATTTCCAGCTAATGATTTCAATGAACAAACAATCCGAACAAAACACTACACATGATAACCAGCATTATAACGTCACATAATCATATCACAATGTAATATGACTACCAGGCTCGATGTCAGTGGTGGCCAAACCAGAAATTTGATCAGAAGGTCGCAGAACCCCCTGAACCAGACTTTGGAAATTCTCCAATAGTGTGGATAAGGTCCGAGAAGAATTACTTTGTCAATCAACTGACCTCATATGGTTTTAGAATTTAGATAATCTGATCGTCTGGTACACAATCGCTGAAGACAGCAGTAAAATTTACGATTGCTAAATACATTTGTGGTGTAATTTGTATCCGTAAACGGTAGAACACAATTATGTATGTGAAGTTTTGTAAAGGCAAACATTTGATGTTGTGGCAAACATTTGATCCGCGGGGTCCTCAAAGTTTCAATGGTGCCCAAAATCTAACGAACAAATTTAGTGCTGAACAATCTTACCAAGTTCCATCAACATACGGATAAGCTTTCGGGAGTTACTAAAAAATGCAGTTTGTGTTATTATGTCACAACTTTGGTGCTCAGTGCGGCATTGTAGGATTTTTCCAATATCTCAACAATCCTAAAATCCAATGTTTACCTACCATGCTGGCACCGGTCGCTATGCGCTTTTATATGTCATAGCTACTCATTTTCCTCACGAGACTGAGTGGGCCCCGCAACGACCAGTCACGGAATCAATCATTTGCATGCTACAAATTTCTTGACCCCGCCGGGAATCGAACCCGGGCCTCCCGCGTGCAAGGCGAGCGCAGTGACCACTACGCCATGGGAGCTGACTTTCGGGAGTTACTACGAAACAAACAACCGGTCAAACAAACAAACTTAAAACTGAATTGGCACTAAAGGCCTGCGCAACTTCGCTTCGCAGCTATAAGTAACGTTAAATTGGTTATACAGTGAAGTAAACTTAGCGCGTTCAATCAAGTCGTTCTGCCCACAGCACTGGGAACCACTTGCTTGGTAAACACGAGAAACAAGCTAACAAGAAGTCAATGCCAAGTTCACCAGCAATACTCTCCTAGTGCCAATGTCAATGTCGGGGGAAGTGTGCTGAAGTCTATTAACGACTTACATAACGTTATACTCATATCTCCATTGGATACCAGCATGGTTGAAGCATTACATATTCATGTTGGATTATCTACAGACAATGATTACATAACGTTATACTCATATCTCCATTGGATACCAGCATGGTTGAAGCATTACATATTCATGTTGGATTATCTACAGACAATGACAATGCGTACAGGGCGAGCAGAAATCCCGCTGACACCAATTGATTGCTAGATTTTTGGTCGAACGTTTCTTGGATTGCGGCACCTGATTTATCAGCTGACACCTGATAGAACTTCGGTGTCTGTGCAGATCTTTTGCATAAGTGAGGAAAATCTGACTCTTCTGCTTGTGATTGTGAAGCTGAACGTTAAATAATACCTGATCGAAGACTGTTTCCGACGGATCAGTGAAGTGAACTAACGTCGTTCATGGTTAGTGTCTGGTAAAGATGTGTAAAAATTGTTTGCTAGATTTTTGGTCGAACGTTTCTTGGATTGCGGTACCTGATTTATCAGCTGACACCTGATAGAATTTCGGTGTCTGTGCAGATCTTTTGCATAAGTGAGGAAAATCTGACTCTTCTGCTTGTGATTGTGAAGCTGAACGTTAAAAAATAATACCTGATCGAAGACTGTTTCCGACGGATCAGTGAAGTGAACTAACGTCGTTCATGGTTAGTGTCTGGTAAAGATGTGTAAAGTGTGAATGAGTTCTAAAAAAGAAGTGAAAGAACTACTCTTTTCAGTGGACTACCCAATGAGACACTAAAATGGACTAAAACATGTAGCTCACTAATAATTTTGCCCTTGCATTTTGGTACAGAGATAAAGGACCTTTTCTGTCACCCGAGCTGTTTTTAATGAAGCTACTTACTTACCTAGGTACATATTATATTCTAAATATTTACTGTGTCCCACGACATTGTAAACGTAAGCAAATACGAACGTTTCTACTAACAAATGAGTTCGGAAAAAACGTGAACATCCACGAACATGACATCTTAATCTTCGGGGCAAGTGCCAACTTAACTGACCTAACGTGTACCCAATTATTTCGCAAGACGTAACCATAACCACGATGAAAGAACTACTCTTTTCAGTGAACTACTCAAGAGACACTAAAATGAACTAAAACATGTAGCTCACTAATAATTTCGCCCTTGCATTTTGGTACAGAGATAAAGGGCCTTTTCTGTCACCCGAGCTGTTTTTAATGAAACTACTTACTTACCTAGCTACATATTATATTCTAAATATTTACTGTGTCCCACGACATTGTAGACGTAAGCAAATACGAACATTTCTACTAACGAATGAGTTCGGAAAAAACGTGAACTTCCCCCAACATGACATCTTAATCTTCGGGGCAAGTGCCAACTTAACTGACCTAACTTGTACCCAATTATTTCGCAAGACGTAACCATAACCACGTCGTCGCACTTTTGCCGTTCAATCGCACGGGTCGCTTTTCTTCAAGGGAAAATCCTTGGTCCGCCCACCCTCTCTCCGGTCACTTGCGTCCTCGTAATTATTTCTTCGTCATTTAGAAAGTCAATCACGCGTTAACCCTTCTGTTGGGTCGCGGATCTGATTCGACCTGAATAAGCAAGGACGACGGAGTAAATTTGTAATGAGACAGTATATGGTAAGGTGTGTCCACACATAGTCGACCGGCCATCGATCGATGTCGACTGACACGTCCACACTGTCTCGACAACATAGAATGTCCTCGTCCATCGACGGCCCATCGACTATGTTTGGACGCACCTATGGGTGACAATATAATTGGATCTGAATCGACATGAAGAAGCAAAGGCCGAAGTGTAAGTTGGTAACGAGACATTACATGATTAGGTATGAACTTTCTTCTCATGCCCCGTTTTACGGTCATATAGCTACTGGATAATGGACATTATTGGATAGTCGCTTCCGAATTACAGGGCGATATTATTCCCAGACTCTCGAGGTCCTAGTTAATATACAAGGATAGCTTCCGCAAAAAACTGAAAACCAAAAACGCTTTGGCCTTTGGTCTTCGTTACAGTTTGATATCTCAATCATATTCTGAGACCAGACAGAGGTGCAACCAAGGGCAGAATAGTCAATAATGGGACTTTTCAACCGTACGTCGAAAGTACCTGGGAATAATAGTTCGTTGCGTCCTATAAATCCATACTAACATTATGAACAACATTATGAACCATAACCACGTATACAAGTATCTCACGTCCCTTCGAGGCCACCTAACCCGATAAGTTGAAACTATTTGAACAATATCATTAATGCTCAGCAGTTGTAAATACGGAAATGCCTTAGCTCACTTCCAAGGCAGACCACTTGTGTGTGATATGCACATTTGCTGTAATGAGTCAATTCTTTTTACAGTGTGTGTGGCGATTGGGGTTTCAATGAGAGATCTATTCTTGGGATCAGTCAAGTGGTCAGTCGTTCCCAAAGAAGGGCTTCCTTCGGGGCTGTGGGTGAGGGTAAAAGATTCAGGGATTTGTTAGAAAATGGACCTCAAAGAATAGAATAGACAAAACAAAATACTTTGTTTATACTGTTAGCATAGATTCCTAGAAGAACCAACCCTCCGTTCATGGGATCCTGAATCCATGAAGATCGTTTAACATTCCCTCTATGAGTTCCCTATGAGAAAGAAATCAATTTCATGAAGGTCGAAAAAAGTACATGGAAATGGAACAGATCGCCTTGTTAATGCTGTTAAAGATAAAGAGACAAAAAAAAAAGGACACCATGAAGTGGTGTAGGTAATTTTAGGTGTACTTAGGTACTTTCTACAACCTTTGTGAGAGAATCAACAGCAACAATTTAATACCCATCGGGAATTCTTCGGGAAGACTTCAGAGTCCTAGAACAAGCTGTTTGAGCAACGCTGCTATGGCATAGCTATTGCAAAACCGAGTTGGTTGTGCCGAGTGGATTTATGCCATTCTTGGAGTTGGATAGTAAACAAAGGTGCCTGCCAAGGTCGACCTTGAAAGGCCACACGGTAGCCAGTTTGATTTGCAAGTCAGCTTTCCGCGGAGGGTTGGGTGGAAGAGCTCACCTGTGAGGAAACCTGTTCATATTCATTATGAGTTTAGTGCTACAACAGAACACCCAAATAAGCACCTTTCAATAGGATAAGGAAAGTCGTGTGATGTTCACACCAGATTTTTTTTTTTTTAAACTACGCCAAGTTGTCTGGCCGAGTGAAAGAGTCGATCACCGTCTGAGTACTATCTCAATGGGGAATTTGAAGTGGATCTCTCTTTTGATGCAGAAGTCTTCAGCTGTGTACACATATTCGATGGCCGTCGCGTCGATCGATGAGGTGAATCTATGTTGTCGAGGCAGTTTGGACGGTTTCAGTCGACATCGATCGACGACCGTCGACTACGTGTGGACACAGCTTAAGAGACAACAAAGAGCAGACCGAAAATTTTGCCAAAATCTGTGTAATTCACAAATCTTCGAATTGGCAAACCACAAAGCCTCTATCAGTCCCAGTTTTGGGCCAATTCCTGTAACCATTTTTTATGTCGATAAAGAGATCTTATAGCGCTTGTATAAAACACTACCGGAATATCTCTGATCCAGTTTACTGCAGACGGTCCGAATCGGGCTAGAAACGAATCAAAACAAAAATTATTGTAAACAGACTTCACTCCGAGATGAGAGAGGAGAAAGAGAGATATTTTCGGCTGCGAAGAAAGTGAAATGAATTCAAAAGTGAGAGCAAAACGCCGGTATCGGAGTGAGAGCAAGTGGGTCATTCATTGGAGAGTGACTTCTGAACTTGTTGAACTGGATGTTTTTGTTGGTGGTGGTGGTGGTGGTGTTGTTGTTGAAGTGAGCGGCTAAACAGGTGTGTGCGGGTGGAAACAATAGTTTCTTATCATCTAAATGGGAAGTATTGTGTCTCTTCTCGCCCATCTGAAGAGAGGCATACTACTGCTTCTACAGAGAGGCATACTACTGCTTCTACTTCTACTGGGCATGCTACGACACAGACCACACGATTCTAATGTAGCAGTTGTTTCATTGCTACGAAATAAAAACGGCGTTGAAATACTGATCTTTGTTTTATTTTAAAATCATGGATACCCTTTTTGTGTTTGATGGATACCTTAAGAGAGAAGGAGGACAGGATAGAAAGCCAGCAGTTCCCAGAACGAACGTTACCTGTTTAGAATAAAATCCGGCCCGGGCGGAAATCAGACCCATGACCTAGCGCTTACAAGATAGACGCGCTACCCTCCAAGCTAACAAGTCTAACAACGCGTCGAGACAGTCGACATATTTTTGGTCCTTTGGGCCGAATAGTCGAAAGTATTAGCCGAACCGCGTGGTCAAGGTCGTCCCGGTCAAAAGCCGAGTGGTCAAGGCGCTCGACTGGTAAACAGGAGGGCGTGGGTTCAATCCCAGCCGAGGTATGGAATTTTATCCTCAATATAATTTGAGAAACACAAGAGACCTCCTCAATACTGTTGTTCATAATGTTAGTATGGATTTATAGGACGCAACGAACTATTATTCCCAGGTACTTTCGACGTACGGTTGAAAAGCCCCGTTATTGACTATTCTGCCCTTGGTTGCACCTCTGTCTGGTCTCAGAATCTGATGGTTAAGCAAACCAGATGATTGAGATATCAAACTGTAACGAAGACCAAAGGCCAAAGCGTTTTTGGTTTTCAGTTTTTCGCGGAAGCTATCCTTGTATATTAACTAGGACCTCGAGAGTCTGGGAATAATCTCCTCGGCCTGTAATTCGGAAGCGACTATCCAATAGTGTCCATTATCCAGTAGCTATATGACCGTAACACGGGGCATAAGAAGAAAACTCATACCTAATCATGTACTGTCTCGTTACCAACTTACACTTCGGCCTTTGCTTCTTCATGTCGATTCAGATCCAATTATATTGTCACCCATAGGTGCGTCCAAACATAGTCGATGGGCCGTCGATGGACGAGGACATTCTATGTTGTCGAGACAGTGTGGACGTGTCAGTCGACATCGATCGATGACCGGTCGACTATGTGTAAACACAGCTCACCATATACTGTCTCATTACAAATTTACTCCGTCGCCCTTGCTTATACAGGTCGAATCAGATCCGCGACCTAACAGAAGGGTTAACGCGTGATTGACTTTCTAAATGACGAAGAAATAATCACGAGGACGCAAGTGACCGGAGAGAGAGTGGGCGGACCAAGGATTTTCCCTTGAAGAAAAGCGACCCGTGCGATTGAACGGCAAAAGTGCGACAGTAAATAATTTCCCCCGTCGATAGTAATATCGATAATTATTGGCGATAGGGGCTCCCTGGCGCGGAGTCAAATGATAATTCATCGCCTCGAGAGGTCATAACGCTATCCCGACCTTCGACAATGTACAACCTTGGAGGGTGGGACGGTATTTCGAGCGCGTTTCATTCTCAGTTCTAATAAGGTTATTGAAAGGTTTTTCTTGGAGATCAGAAAAAGGAAATCGCGAGACACTTTGCAGATAACTCGTGGTAGGGCGGGTATACTTATATTAGTAGGAGTACGTCATAATTATGATTATGTGTCCCTAGTTCCCTACATATCTAGAACAGGGATTGCCACCTCATTTGTGTTCCTTCGGGCCGGATAATCGAAAGTATTACCCGAACACCTCCTCTCCTAAACAAACTCGTATATTAGTAGGAGTACATTATAATTATGTGTCCCTACATATCTAGAACAGGGATTGCCAGCTCATTGTTTAGTGAGGGCTATCCTCCACCTCGTGTTCTCTTGAAGGGGACGTTTTAATCTCCGACAGCCTTGACTCGAATAATCCCAGAACAATGTAGGGTGAGTCCCCAGGAAAGGGTCTCCGGTTTGGGACAGGCGGGTATTCACTTTGGCAACGCTTCAAAATGTGGCGAAGAAAATTGAGGAAATGCTCTGGTTAACATGTGTAGTTGTATCATAAGTTGTATTATTGCCTATTGGTTTGATTAGAACTATTGTAGACCTGACGCAGGTTTATGCTAAGGGCTGATAGAGATTTTCACTACTGTCTCTGGAGTCTGAATTTTTACTTATAAAATCTCACAGGGAAGTGGACGAATTGGTTCCCGAAATTTATGCTTCTTTCGCGGACCAAAACCAAACTTATTCAGTCCCGGATTGCCTATTCCTTCTAGGATTAACTTCGACCTGTCCTGAATCAGGACGCCTGACATATTTCACCTGAAATAGATTTTGTAATATTTAATTGGGCCACGTGCACAAAATTACCGAGGCGCAAAAGCAAAGTTTAACAGACAGAAGGAATTACGCAACGGGAAAAGTGCCGACCACAAATTTCCGAGAAAGCTTCTGCTCTGCTGGGCATATTCAAGGAATCGTTGGTGAAAAAACAGCACCAAACCCTTACTTACCTGGTGCACTGCTGTTCATTTAGTATTTCTTATTTAGTACGTTGTGCTTCATTTAGTACTTTTTTTGCCTTTTGTTGTTTTTTCCGGCTTTGTTGTTACACGAATTCCATCATACTTTACTTCTTTTGCTCTTGATGTTGGGGGTGCTATCTCGTTGATATTGACATACATAGACGGTGCTTCCAATGTAGTTTTTGGGGCCATTTGTGCTTTACTTGTCATGGCTTATTCTTGTCTTGTGTGTTGCTTCTCTAATAATTCAGCTTGTCCCTTTGTGAATTGCCTCAAAGATATTCTCACTTCATATACCTCAAAGACTTCAGCTGTTATGGAGCTAGATTGCGAGGAGTGTCGAATCACTCCCGTAGTTCCGTCATGTAGCATCCAAAGTGTTAACTCCACAAACGATACTTCAGCAACAACGATTGTAACAGCAGATTAGGGACTGTTTCAGTGTCCGTTTCAATTGCCCTCGTTAAATCGTCCGCGGGCTTCCTATTGTGGGAGTGGGGTTATGGTCAGTATTGGTGCTTTACTTGTCATGGCTTGTTCTTGATTTGTGTGTTGCTTCTTTAATTCAGCTTGTCCCTTTGTGAATTGCCTCATATTCTCACTTCATATACCTCAAAGACTTCAGCTGCTATGGAGCTAGATTGCGAGGAGTGTCGAATCACTCCCGTAGTTCCGTCATGTAGCTTCCAAAGTGTTAACTCTACAAACGATACTTCAGCAACAACGATTGTAACAACAGATTAGGGACTGTTTCAGTGTCCGTTTCAATTGCCCTCGTTAAATCGTCCGCGGGCTTCCTATTGTGGGAGTGGGGTTATGGTCAGTCTTATATTAGTAGGAGTACGTTATAATTATGATTATGTGTCCCTACATATCTAGAACAGGGATTGCCACCTCATTTGTGTTCCTTCGGGCCGGATAATCGAAAGTATTACCCGAACACCTCCTCTCCTAAAGAAACTCGTATATTAGTAGATAGGAGTACCTACATTTTAATTATGTGTCCCTACATATCTAGAACAGGGATTGCCAGCTCATTGTTTAGTGAGGGCTATCCTCCACCTCGTGTTCTCTTGAAGGGACGTTTTAATCTCCGACAGCCTTGACTCGAATAATCCCAGAACAATGTAGGGTGAGTCCCCAGGAAAGGGTCTCCGGTTTGGGACGGAGATTATCCTGATTAGTGTCTTCCCAATTCAATTCCAAAATAACGAACACGGATATACAGGGTACCGCGGAGTCTCTTAGATTTGGAGCATGTTGAATGTACAAGGCCAGCCTAGTTAGCTTGGTTGTAGAGCGTCTGCCTTGTCAGCGCTAAGCTGCGGGTTCGCCCGGGCCGGATTTTATCCTGATGGGATAATGTTCGTTCTCAGAACGGCTGGCTTTTTCCTATCCTGTCTTCCTTCTCTCTTCGCTTTCGGACGATAAGACCTTAGCTGTTATAGTCCCTTCTGTCAAACCTCTTCCAAAGAAAAATGAATGTACATGTTTCTGAAGGATTCGATCGCTGAAGTTCATTAATGTTGCGCTTGGTCATCTTACAAAAGACCGGCCCCACTCAGGCTCCAATTTTTCCAGCCCCACTAAGTCTGAGACGAAGCGAGTAGCTTGTACGAAAAAATCTCGATACGTCTCCAAATGACAATAGCCTGCGCGACCCAGTACATCGTGAATCATCTTGCCACACCCTGTAGAGCCCGGTCTCATCAAGATGTACTCTACTCAAGTTCATGGCCATCTTCTCCATCTACAATTGGATTGAATTGTCCTCGACATTGCCTGTTAAACCTGGGTCCTCCAAATTATCAAGGTCCTCGCGGCCTCGTATATATTTTCGTCATCTTGATTGTTGTTTTGTTGTTCGAGTTGATCATACGTTGACGCTGTTCTTCATTGCGACGTTGCTGTTTGAATACCATTCCGTACTGTCTGTTCTTCGTTTAATGCTTCTCTTTCAGGACGTTAAGTATTTTTTCTTACCTGGTGCTCTGTTTTTTTTTTTTTTTTTTTTTTTTTTTTTTTTTTTTTTTTTTTTTTTTTTTTTACTTATCTGCTATTATCTGTACTTATCTGACATTATCTAACAGTAGGTATATATGTACTTACTTATCTGATTATCTGTACTTATCTAACATTGTGTACTTACCTATCTGTATTTATCTGACATTATGTACCTATACCTACTTATCTGATATTATCTGTACTTATCTGAGGTTATCTATAATCCCACCGCGGAAATCAGAACATACTCAAATCTGTTAGCTAGATAATCTCTGATGAACTTGACATTGTGATAATCGACGGTAATTATGCTCTAATTTAATGGAGGAGTTGCAAATAAGTAAAAACTGACCATTGAAATTTTGACACGATTACATTACTTTTCTTCCTATAGGATAAGGAAAGTAAAAAGTAAAAGAAAGAAAGAAAGAAATACTGCCATGCCAGAAGGTCCCGGGTTTGAATCCCACCATCGACAAAAACTTGTACTCGTTTTTCGATTGCAAATATTTCAACGGGTTACTTTCTGGTGTTCTCGTGTTGACCCAGGGTTTCGTTGTTCCTGCGATTCCTGCCTTTCATCTACTCGTATGTTATGCTGTCTACTCCTTCTTCTTCCTCCTGCTCCTTGTCTTCTTTCTTTTTGTCTTTGTTCTTATTCTTCTTCCTTTTCTTCTTCCTTTTCTTCTTCCTTTTCTTCTTCCTTTTCTTCTTCTGGTACTCTACCTTTCCCATCTATTTCGTGTCTTCTTGTTACTCGTCTCCTCTATCCCTCTATTCCGTGTTATCGTCTTCTTCTCCTTCTGATTCTTCCTCTCCTCCTCCTTCTCCTAGTTCGTCTCCTAATTTATTTCGTTTTGTGTCTCGGTACAATAATCTTGCTGGAACAGTAGTCAATATTCTCCTTGCTGTCTAGAAGTGTGACAGCGGTGGAGTTTATTTTTAGAAACGTTTACGTTTGTGTTGAAATTGTTGACAACACACAAGAAGGGATTGTTGTTATTGATTACTTGCAATGCAATTATGCATTCATTACGTTCTTGGACATTATTATTTATATATTTATTGATTAAATAAATATATTTCTTTCGAAAGCGTTATTTGTCTGTGTTGAAATTGGATGGAGACGCATAGACTTTCTTATCATTAATTGCTTATTGGACTTCAAAATTGTTACGTTGAACTCTTTCGATGAGTTGGCTTGAGCAAATGCGTGCTTCTATAATTGCATAGTTGGATTATTTGGTCTTCTTCTTCTTCTTCTTCTTCGACGTCGTCTTCTTCTTCTTCTTCTTCTTCTTGCAGTGCTTTTTCATTCTGGATGTTAGTTACTTTACTACCATCTTTACTTTGTTTTCAGCAAACCCTAACAGTTTGTTTGATGTTTTCCCGAACCACATTGTTGGCATACTCGTACGTTTCTAAATTCTATGAACCAAAACTTCCAAATCACTGTAAGTTTGGTTGTCTTTTCCTATCGAAAATTGAAACGATTTCCCCTCTTCAAAATAGCGTTTCGGATTTCCTTTTTATTTCGGATTTCCAATGTCTGTGCAAGTGCTACTACGCCAAAAGAGGGAAATGAGCTTCAGAAGAAGGAAAATCGTCAGTATACAAAAGGAAAACCGAATCAGTTTCCGAAAGAACAATAACACTTTTCTCAGTTTCATGGACTGAAACTCCCACGAAGTCCACGTCACCGAAAGTAACGCTAGTGCCGAAAGGACAGACATAGGTGCAACCTGAGGTGTCTCCAAGAGGATATTGACTTCTCTGAAGCTATCACAACAGATACTCGTAGTCCACATGTGTACAAACATAACGACACTGCTGAACTTGAATAGGTAACATAACAGTTGAACTTGAATACTACAATACACCGGCAAAATACAATAACGAAAATTACGCCACAAGTGCCTCCGGTGGTGTAAGTGCAATGGACTTTCTCAAAGATCTAATCGAACTTGATGAAAGATATCTAATCAGACAAACATGAATGGAGAGTATAGAGATGGATACCCCACGAAGAAAATACCAACTCAAGAATCAAGAATGAACCAAGAGAGAGCCTGCGAAAGAAATTGAAGTGTTGGATGATAGTGATGATGATCTGATGCTATTGAAAGAAAATGTGAAAAGCAAAGAAGTGAATGAAATTGAAGAGCTCATTGACGAGGTTAACAAAGAGCTACTAGAATACACAGATAGTGGAATGATAGGATACCTAGATAGTGAAAGAAAAATGCCCCTTGGGAATGAAGCGATGAAGTCTCTCTAAGAAGAATAAGTTGATCTTTAATGATTACTCGATTTACTCGTGTATCTTTAATGATTTTACAGTAAGGTGCGTTTACCTTTGGCTGATTTCTTTGTTGACGCTTTGATACATTGTTGCAGCTACATTGTTTGATACATTGTTGCAGTTATTTTGTTCGATACATTGTTGCAGCTATTTTGTTTGATACTGTGTTGCAGTTCTATGACTTCGAGTAGCGTTGTGTGTGTTGTTGGTTTGTGTACTGTTGGTGAATTGTTTCATTAATGAATAGCAGGCAAAGTTGCCCGATTTCTTTGTTTGACGACTTGATCACATTTGTTTCCAATATTCTTCTGACGATTTGATACATTTTTGTAGTTGTTTCTTCACATCTTCGGTTGTGAGTTGTGTGAGGAGTTGTCTTTGTTTTGCAAGTAAATAGTTTCATTAGTGAAGAGATATTCTTTGAATATGAAATTATAGATCCGATGGTTGTGTTTGGAGGGGCGGCCTCCAATTGTTATTCGGAGTTTTTAAGGTTTGTCATGCTGACAAGGTGTGTACTCGTTCTGGTCTCGAAACAGCAAAATCAAAGTGAGAGGCTCTTCAAGATGTTTGATAATTGGATAGCACTGTTCTTCATTTAATATTAGGCTAGGCAACACTGTTTTCCAAGATGGCTCAGTATTTACAAGTACATTATTTTTAGCCCTGAACAAAAACAGAGTTGAACAGTCCTGTAACAAATTCCTGTCTACCCCTACAACGAGTACAATGTACAATCCTATCGAGAACTTATTGCTTGGCATCGACACAGGAACTAACTACCTATGTAGGAACTGAGAAGCCGAAAATAGATCTTAGTTCCTTTCCCATATTTCGTTTACCATCCCATATTTTTCAAAGTAGGACTTGTGTTTATTCCTGCTACCCCATATAGTTTTAAACGTATTGCTTTCATGTTTCTAATATCGATGCTACCGATTCTATTTTGTTGGATGTGGGTAGATTAGTATCCATTTTGTGTTGTGTTGTTGGGGATTGTTACGTAGAATTTGTTTTGTAGATTCGTAGAAGCCCCATCCTTTAGGGCTGTTTGCCCCTACGCCTGAGCCTCTGAGAGGGCTTTTTGTGTATGGAGTTAAGAATTTGTTCGGTAGTCTGCATGTTTCTACCAATTTGGTGATTTTAAACTTAGGTTTGATTGGATTACAGGTGGCCAGTAGCTGGATTTCTGGCCTCGCCAATTCAGCTAATATAGTCTATCTTCTATGGAATATTCTTGTTTCATGACCGAGGCCACAATTTTTTCTCAATCACAATCTTGAGTTCTAACTTTTGTTGGACGATTGGAGTAGTCAATCTGATTGTTCAAAATGTTGTTCACAATCTACTTAAGTATTACTTTCCGTGTCCTCTTAATCCAAGGGTAGAAAATTTTGATATGAAACCAAATGCAAACTCAGTTAACCCACCCATCAGTCTTCTAACCGCATACCGACTGTCACCAATACATGAAGGATTATATTCTTCTTTTATACTTCATGCGACCCTGATCGATTCCGTCAAAGGGTATCGCGAAATCGATCCGTCTCAATCCATTTTGCATGGATCCATCTGGGTTTAATCCTTTCAATTGCATCACATGGTTGAGGAAATGTGAAAAAATCCAAAATCCGGACCCAACCATAAAGGCACCTGCGAAACTCATAATGCAATTTCTGAAACCCATCTGTCGCTCAAAAAAATGAATCATAACCCTTGATACACATGAAAAAGTGCCCAAAAAGGATACCAGAAAAGGGTACCAATTTCAAATGTTTAGGAAACCCTTTAGTTTTGGATACCCCATTTTGTAGATACCTCGTTACCCTTTTGTTATTTCTTTTTTAGAAGAAGCTGTGTTGAAAAATTGCATCTTTTTTGGGTACTCAACCTACATAGTTCAGCTGGTGTTCTTTTTGTTATTATTTTATGATTATTATGATTCATTTCATTTTTCTTTTCACTTTTTATAGGTATAATATACATATTTTTTTAATTTCTTTTTCTGGTCTCTATTACCTCATTTTTATAGATTAGATTATTACCATTTTTTTATGCTTACATTTTTTATTAGGTTTCTGATATTTTTCAAAAGACCTTGAGTTTGGGTTTTGTTTGGAAATTGGTAGCCATGTTTCACATCAGCCTTTGCACAATGTTTGCTCCCAGGCCTTTGATTAGATAAGACAGCCACGTGTTTTTTTTTTTTTTTTTTTTAGAAAACTTTCTTTTTCCCTTTCGTTATTTACTTTTTCCTTGCAATGTCTACTGTTTTCTTCAAATATGCTTTTAAACTGTTTCTTTTGCCTTTTTCCTTTCTTTCTGCACTTGATTCCTTAAAATGCCCTTTGTTTTGATCATAAAAGGCTTTTAAGTTTCAAGTAAAATATGAGTGAAGCTGTGTTTTTTTTTTTTTTTTTTTAGAAAACTTTCTTTTTCCCTTTCGTTATTTACTTTTTCCTTGCAATGTCTACTGTTTTCTTCAAATATGCTTTTAAACTGTTTCTTTTGCCTTTTTCCTTTCTTTCTGCACTTGATTCCTTAAAATGCCCTTTGTTTTGATCATAAAAGGCTTTTAAGTTTCAAGTAAAATATGAGTGAAGCTGTGTTTCTCCTCTGTTTCTGGGGCTGTCACCTCTTATCGACGAGGTTTGATTGAGGGTATTCTTTTAGGAGGTCTTATCGGCTTGGAATCGAAGACAGGAGATAGCCATCGTTCGTAGCTTGCAGGAATCCTGGATTCTTGCTAAAAGTGTACCAAAGTAGTCACTAGTAATACCAAAATAGTCAATGCACTCAGCATGGTAGTCAATATTAACTTGAAAGCAAGAGTGATGATGATCAGACTCTTTTCCCAAAGAGGAAGCAATAGATTGGATTCAAAGTGTTGCATTTTTGGAAAGATAAAAGAAGCAGAAAAAAAAATCAGGGTTTAAAATGTATCACAAAACCTAGTAATCAAGTTAAACGCAGAAATATCTGAAACCTATCTGATATCTGATCCCTTTAAACCAGTCAGATCAATCTAAGAAAACCCATATTTCTTTCAGAAAAGGTTTCCTTGAGACGTACAAAGATTACAAAGTAAAAATTAAATTGCACCCTTCCTAAAAGGGTCTTTTCCATCGTCTAGAAATCCTATAGAAAAAACCTCAAGAAAGGGATATAAATAACCCACCTTCATCCCTTTCCCTTTTTATATCTGCAAAAAAATAATGGAAGGGTTTGTTAAAAAATATAAGATTAAAAAAACAGCCACCCTCAATTTTTTCGTGGATAAGATGAGAGAAGGATGCAGGAAAGGAGATTAACCTGATTCAAGGCCATGACAAAGAGGAAAAAAAAGAACCAAGACGAAAAAAGAAAAGAAGCTTCGAAAAAATGGAAGATATGCTGGAATTTCTTTCATTTCCTTTTGTTGTTACAATGGTAACATACTCTGAATGTCAGAACTTTTGTATGGAATAAATCTGGGTTCTGGCTTCTCAAATCCTGAAGAATGAAGACCTTTGTGTGAAGTCACTCAATCATTTTGATACTCTTTTTGCAATTTTATTCTTTTTCTTTTCTTTTCATCACCTATGTATGTTCTCTTTTCTTCAATTCTTCTTGAGAATCTCGAGATAAGGATTACCTATTATCAAAGATCGACGTGAGTGACATAGACTCATAAGACTACACCTGTATGAATCTTACGTATTCTTGAGAGTTCATTGCAACGGTCAATACATTAATTAGACTTACTTTATCATGGACACTCGTTGCTACTGTTGCTAGAGGGAACTGTAACTGCTATGGTCTTATCGTCCCGAAATCGAAGAGAGAAGGAAGACAGGATAGGAGAAAGCGGGAGTGGGGTTATGGTCAGACTAGTACAGGAAGTAGCATTAGTAAAGGGGAGACTAGTCACATTGTAGCTCCTCAGAGATCTCCTTGGCCTAACGCTACGTTAAATCAAATTGACAGAAATATCGATATACTTAGCCTCGTAAAAACAATCATTCTAGCGATTGAGAAAGAAATTTTCAACCCTTTTTGGTAAAACAGCGGGGGTAAAGGGACTTTTCAGTCCTATTCTCGCAAACTAGGTGTATTCTATTATTCTTAGTAAAACCCATTATTCTTCTATAGCAACCCGGGACAGTTCCTAACTTATGAATAAATTGTTTTCTTTGAGGAAAAACGACCAAAGTAACCCTAACCCACCGTTCATTGGTGTAGACAGGAAAAGTGAGAATGCATAGCGGTCGAGGCTATTATTGAAATATGTTAATGTGTGATAAATATAATATATATATGTTAATGTGTGATAAGTACTACATGTGGATGACAAATTGATGGAGCACAGACTTACCTGTGTTTAATCAGTGTTTACAGAACAAGTGACAGAGAAGATCTTAGGAGATCAAAATATTAAGATTTTCGGCTTCTATATAATTTCTTCTGAAAATTCGTCCATATATGCATCTCCAAATCTGCTGATTCAAAAATTGCATTTGTAATTGTCCGTAATTGACAATCCCTGTCTTCGTTTTCCTGGTTCACCTAATTGGTCCAGAAATCCAGGAGTCCAGACTGGGATCATTTGCAGAATATGACGTAATTGTCCGTAATAAAATTGACAATCCCTGTCTTCGTTTTCCTGGTTCACCTAATTGGTCCAGAAATCCAGGAGTCCAGACTGGGATCATTTGCAGAATATGATGAATTTTTTTCAAGCTTCCAGTTCCAACCAAAGATCTCCTCTAAAAGAACAACTTTTAAAAGAAGAACTTTTCCGTCCTATACCAGCAGGAAAATCAAACAATCTTTGCTAATCTCTCCTGGTTTCTCATACATAACTCTCTGCTGTGGTATTAAAGAGCAATTATAAAATCATTCACTTGGCTACATAGCTGTTTAGTACACCATAAAAAAATTCTCGTTTCCAAATGAAAGTAAGAACTCGATTTTTTCTTTAAAAAACTACGCCAAGTTGTCTGGCCAAGTGAAAGAGTTGATCACCGTCTGAGTACTATCTCAATGGGGAATTTGAAGTGGATCTCTTGATGCAGAATTTCAGTCCTGTTCTCGCAAACTAGGTGTATTCTATTATTCTTAGTAAAACCCATTATTCTTCTATAGCAACCCGGAACAGTTCTTAACTTATGAATAAATTGTTTTCTTTGAGGAAAAACGACCAAAGTAACCCTAACCCACCGTTCATTGGTGTAGACAGGAAAAGTGAGAATGCATAGCGGTCGAGGCTATTATTGAAATATGTTAATGTGTGATAAATATAATATATATATGTTAATGTGTGATAAGTACTACATGTGGATGACAAATTGATGGAGCACAGACTTACCTGTGTTTAATCAGTGTTTACAGAACAAGTGACAGAGTCCCAGGCATGGTTTCTATGGAAAGACTAGGGTGTCGGTAGTCCAATCGAGGAACCGGGTTCTGGAACTCTATTATTGAACTTCGAATCATGAATCTCGACTAAGACTAGGGTGCCGGTAGTCCAATCGAGGGACCGGGTTCTGGAACTCTATTATTGAACTTTGAATCATGAATCTCGACTAGTAGGTTGTCCATGTTTCCCATAGAAAATTGATCATAATATGAGATCGGTTTAGACTTATGCAAAATCCTCTCTTGTTGTACATCTAGATTCTAGAACAGATTAGGAATGTTCTCACCAAATTTCAGCTTTCGGGGTGCTGTCGTCCTGCAGACGAGGAGAGGAGGACAAGATAGGAGAAAGCCAGTCTTCTGAGAATGGAAGACTGGCCTGGATTACCTCCAGCCCTGATTTCACTTATTCTGTGTCCACTCCTGGTCGATTGTTTCGTCTCGGGATGTTTACAAGTTCAGTAGGCCAAGTTTGAGGCGCCTTATCAGTTGCAGCAATGTTGTTGATTCCGACATTATCATTTTCCAGTAGTTAAATTACTGCACTCATTGTGTTTCAATGTAGTGGCGAATCGGGAGATTTGAAAGGGGAAGCTATAAGGTTGAATCAGTGGCTTTCAAAAAAGGGAGAACGTCTTCGTGCCGACCTGCACGAAGACTTTTACCATTGTTGAAAAGTTCCGGATGTAAACTTTTTATTGTCCGATAAGGTTTCTCATGAGGTCATGACTCTAATATTACTTTACAAAAGTCCATCGTTCTTGGAGAAGTTTTAAGAGTTTCATATGAAGATCTACGGTGTACGGTACTCTGTACCTTTCCTAAACATTTTTCTTTTTTCTGGTGCTTTATTTTCCAACTTACTTGGTCTCAGACCTCAGTTATTGGGAAATCTACCATTGATAACATCTCGAATAAAAGCACAACTTAAGCCAGCCTAGTTAGTTGGTAGTGCGTCTGCCTTGTAAGCGCTAGGCCGCGGGTTCGATTCCCGCCCGGGGCGGATTTTATCCTGATGGCTACTTCATTACAAAACATATATGACATCTGCATACCTCACAAAGAAATTAGTCTCGACTTTCGCAGAAATAAAGAAATCATTGATCCACAAAGATCTGGACTGGATTCACAAGATTTCGGGTACAAACCCACATAATTATTATGTAACACAAGAGACCAAATGTACAACAAGATAAGTATCCAGATACCACTCCTCAGACAAACTAAAACTTTTCAAGTTCAAGAACCAAAAAATTCAAGTTCAAGAACCAAAGAATTCATTGGTCCACAAAGATCTGGACTGGATCCACAAAATTCGGCTACAAACCTACATACATATTATGTAACACCAAATAATATTAATTGTATTTACCACCACCATTCCTTCTCAGACAAACTCGAAAACTTTTACAAGTTCAAGTCCTATAAATAGCACATCGTCAAGACCAACATCATTTTCTTCATCATATGCCCCCACCATCTCTCTGTCTCTCTCCTCTCTCTCTCGTTCGCCTGATGTTTTTTCTCCATACCCGAGTGAATTGACCTCAAACTTGGTTCGGGCAGACATTGACCCGTTAATGTGTTGTAAATATATGTTATTGTGTGATAAGTACTACATGTGGATGACAAATTGATGGAGCACAGACTTACCTGTGTTTAATCAGTGTTTACAGAACAAGTGACAGAGTCCCAGGCATGGTTTCTATGGAAAGACTAGGGTGTCGGTAGTCCAATCGAGGAACCGGGTTCTGGAACTCTATTATTGAACTTCGAATCATGAATCTCGACTAGTAGGTTGTCCATGTTTCCCATGGAAAATTGATCATAACATGAAATCGGTTTAGACTTCTGCAAAATCCTCTCTTGTTGTACATCTAGATTCTAGAACAGATTAGGAATGTCCTCACCAAATTTCAGCTTTCGTGGTGCTGTCGTCCTGCAAACGAAGAGAGGAGGACAAGATAGGAGAAAGCCAGTCTTCTGAGAACGGAATACTGGCCAGCCCTGATTACCTCCAGCCCTGATTTGACTTATTCTGTGTCCACTCCTGGTCGATTGTTTCGTCTCGGGATGTTTACAAGTTCAGTAGGCCAAGTTTGAGGCGCCTTATCAGTTGCAGCAATGTTGTTGATTCCGACATTATCATTTTCCAGTAGTTAAATTACTGCACTCATTGTGTTTCAATGTAGTGGCGAATCGGGAGATTTGAAAGGGGAAGCTATAAGGTTGAATCAGTGGCTTTCAAAAAAGGGTGAACGACAATATGCCGACCTGCACGAAGACTTTTACCATTGTTGAAAAGTTCCGGATGTAAACTTTTTATTGTCCGATAAGGTTTCTCTAAAAACGAAACAAAATTTCGTGTCATGAGGTCATGACTCTTATATTACTTTACAAAGGTCCATCGTTCTTGGAGAAATTTTAAGAGTTTCATATGAAGATCTACGGTCTACGGTACTCTGTACCTTTCCTAAACATTTTTCTTCTTTTTTCTGCTGTTTTATTTTTAAACTTACTTGTTCTCAGACCGCAGTTATTGGGAAATCTACCATTGATAACATCTCGAATAAAAGCACAACTTAAGCCAGCCTAGTTAGCTTAGTTGGTAGTGCGTCTGCCTTGTAAGCGCTAGGCCGCGGGTTCGATTCCCGCCCGGGGCGGACTATCCTGATGGGGTAATGTTCGTTCTCGGAACGGCTGGCTTTCTCCTATCCTGTCTTCCTTCTCTCTTCGATTTCGGGACGATAAAACCATAGCAGTTACAGTTCCTTCTGTCAAACCTTTAAAAAAAGCACAACTTATAATTTCTTCAACATTTTCTTCTTTGTGGTACCTATTTTATTTTCCAACTTACTTGTTCTCAGACCTCAGTTATTGGGAAATCTACCATTGATAACGTCTCATTTCACCTGATAAGTATTCCACTCTGTTATTTCTGTTACATCACAATGACCTTGCCCTTCATTCCCGTCTTCTTTTTCACCTATCCCGTCTGCTTCTTGTGTGATATTTTTATTCAATTTCAAGGTGAAATATATCTTCTTCTTTTATTAACAATATCTTTTAATTTTTTATTTGTTTAACCTTCGTCGCGTCGTTTTGAATGGTCTCATCTTCATCAAATCCCTTATCCCTTCCGATAGGAAATATTAATAGAAAATCTCTTCACGAAAACACGAAATTCATGTGGGAAACATCGGCTTAAAAAGAACCAAGGTTACCGCGGTTATTGATATTGAACATCAAATTTTGGTAGAAGTTTGATTGGAAAAGCTGTTCCTTTAGAAAAACTCGTAAAAAATGAAGAAGGATGAGCAATAGAATCTTTGGTTGGGACACCAAGTATCAACAAGAAAAGTGACCTCAACAAGCTCAGTGGAAATGGCTCAAAGTTGGAAGATTTGTCCCATACAAACAAACAAACAAACAAACAAACAGAGATGTCAACTTGAAAAAAGTAAAAATCATAGCAGTAAAAGCAGCAACAAAAAATAAAACAAGCCCAATAAATCAAATAAAGAATTAATTAAACAACCTACCGTAAAATTACGAGCAATTATCAAAGAACTGCTGGCAGAAGCCTCCCCATGAAGATATGGATGACCTTATAAAAGACACAAGAACAATACCTACACGTTTAACAGGGAGCAATAAAAAAAGGTTCTTTAACCTCACGCGACCTTTTCAAAGGTCTACACAAAACACAGTAGCATCTGACATCGCAATTGTATGAATAAAGGCCGTAATAGACGGTAAAAAGGAAGTGAAAAGGAAATTGAGAATCACGTTGAAAAAAAATCACTTTCGATTTCACTGCAAGAATTCTCAGCACCCCTATAGGTTACAATGCTTACATCCTGGGTTCTAAAATAAACAAGGTTAATCTCCTAAATGAGGATAATACTCTATATTTTCCTTTTAAGGATATATGTATAGAATCAATATAGGCAATATAGGGATTATCATCATTTAGGTACAAACTAATACAGCCGAAACTGGATAATTGGGAAATTCAAGGGCTCGACTGTTTTCACTTTCCACTATCTCATTTGTAGGTAGTAGGTAGTAGGTAGAGGTTCTAGACGGGATGCCTTCAGTTTTTTCCTCAATTATTGACAAATTCTCCTCATTTATTTGGCTTTTGGGCCAAAATTAAAGGGTAAAGAGACCTGAAACCTTTTTCAAAGTAACCAGTTTTCTCGATTGTTTAGGTTTGACTGTAGATATTTACAATCATATTTATGTGGTACATACCTATTATGTTATATATAGCATCTTTTCAAGCAAGGAAAAAATGTATCTCAGGAACAAGACTATATGATAATGTACTAGGTAAACATTACTTATGTGCCATTGTTTACATTTACACTATTGTGTAATCTTTAAAGTATGTAACCAGATTTCTTTTCCTGTATTTACCTTGTGTGACATTTCATTATCTGTACTTATCTGACATTATGTACATACTTATCTGATTAGGTATCTTTACCTATCTGACATTATGTAGGTATTTATCTGATATTATCTGTACTTATCTAACAGTATGTACATTGTACATACTTATCAGCTATTATCTGTACTAATCTGACATTTATGTACCTCCTTATCTGTACTTATCTGACATTATCTAACAGTAGGTATGTACTTACTTATCTGATTATCTGTACTTATCTAACATTGTGTACTTACCTATTTGTATTTATCTGACATTATCTGTACTTATCTGTCCTTATCTGAGGTTATCTATAATCCCATCGCGGAAATCAGAACATACTCAAATCTGTTAGCTAGATATAATCTCTGATGAACTTGACATTGTGATAATCGACGGTAATTGTGCTCTAATTGAATTGTACATGAAGCAAATGAAGCAAGAGCCAACCAGAGTCGTATTTTACCATTTTCCTTTCGGAATTTCTCCTCTTCTGAAATTCGTTTTGTCTCTTTTGGCGTGAGAGCGCCTATACCTACTAAACCATAGGAAAGATGGCGCACTATCCGAATGGGTTCCGTTTAGGGATGGGCGATATATATCGATATTTCCGAATATCGATATTTTAATTTCGATATATCGATATCGGAAATATCGATATTTTTATAAATATCGCCCATCTCTAGTTCCGTTTCGGAAAGGAAAATACAACTTTAGTTAGCTAACAGGGTAACCGGCCCGGGTGAATTTTATCCCACAACAGATAAGGTTCGTTCTCGGAACGGCTGACTTTCTCCTATCTTGTCCTCTCTTTGATTTTGAGACGATAAGACCTCTGTTGTTACAGTTCCATCTAGCAATCCTCGACTGTCCTCAAGTACCTTTACAACACATAATTATGGTTAAATTAATTACACCAGTTAAACCTTGTAGTAATTTACAGTCATATAGTACCTACTTTATTAGACTAGTAAAGCCCTTAACACGGAGTTAAATCATTTCTAACCTCGTTTTTCCTGGATAAATACACACTTTTACTCTCTATATCATTAACGCTGCTATGTAATCTACTGCCAGCTAGTTAGCTTGAAAGATAGAGCGTCTACCTTTTAAGTGCTTAGCGACGGGATCGATTCTCACCGAGGGCGAGCTTTATCCTAAAGAGATAAGGTTCGTTCTCGGAACGGCTATCTTTCTCCTATCCTGTCCTCCTTGTATCTTCGATCCCAGGACGATAAGACCTCCGTTTCCGATGTTACTGTCCCTCTCTCAAAGGTCTTATCCGTTCCAGCAGAAACTCTTTTGAACTGTACTGAGAAATCACATTCTTTTGAGTGTCTGGAAGAGGTCGAAATAGTTTCACTATCCTCTCTTGTCTTACCGCTGTCTTTATTGTCTCCGAATGCCTCTTCCTTCACACTTCCTTACTTTATGCGGTTCTTATTAGTTTTGGCAGCACTAATTGTGAGTCTGTCTAAATATAGATCGTTCCCCTCATCCAGCAATTGATGGAGGACATAAGGCGTTTGTTGTTGTGACGGCACTCGGTGTCGTTTCGTTATTCCTGCGATTCCTGCCTTTCATCTACTCGTATGTTATGCTGTCTACTTCTTCTTCTTCTTCCTCCTGCTCCTTGTCTTCTTTTTGTCTTTGTTCTTATTCTTCTTCCTTTTCTTCTTCTGGTACTCTACCTTTCCCATCTATTTCGTGTCTTCTTGTTATTCTTCTCCTCTATCCCTCTATTTCGTGTTATCGTCTTCTTCTCCTTCTGATTCTTCCTCTCCTCCTCCTTCTCCTAGTTCGTCTCCTAATTTCTTTCGTTTTGTGTCTCGGTACAATAATCTTGCTGGAACAGTCAATATTCTCCTTGCTGTCTAGAAGTGTGACAGCGGTGGAGTTTATTTTTAGAAACGTTTACGTTTGTGTTGAAATTGTTGACAAGCCATTTCCTTTCGTTCATAAAAAGTTTTCTTTCCAAAGTTTCAAATTACCTTTCGTCTTATCACCAAATTGTTCTGTTTTCAATGTTTTCCATTTCACCTCGCATCATCAAATTGTGTTTTATTTTTATTCCAATAATTCCCCTTTCACCTCTCATCACCAATTCCTGTTCTTTTTATTTATTTTTCCATGTTCATTTTTTTTCCTGCTGAATTTCTCTCTCGATTGACTTTGAGCAACGTTTTCGCGTCGTTCTATTTATACCTCGCGCTTCCATTTCGTTTGCCCAAAAAGGATACCAGAAAAGGGTACCAATTTCAAAACCAATTTCAAATGTTTAGGAAACCCTTTAGTTTTGGATACCCAATTTTGTAGATACCTCGTTACCCTTTTGTTATTTCTTTTTTAGAAGAAGCTGTGTTGAAAAATAGCATCTTTTTGGGGTACTCAACCTACATAGTTCAGCTGGTGTTCTTTTTGTTATTATTTTATGATTATTATGATTCATTTCATTTTTCTTTTCACTTTTTATAGGTATAATATACATATTTTTTTAATTTCTTTTTCTGGTCTCTATTACCTCATTTTTATAGATTAGATTATTACCATTTTTTATGCTTACATTTTTTATTAGGTTTCTGATATTTTTCAAAGGACCTTGAGTTTGGGTTTTGTTTGGAAATTGGTAGAGCCATGTGTCACATCAGCCTTTGCACAATGTTTGCTCCCAGGCCTTTGATTAGATAAGACTGCCACGTGTTTTTTTTCTTTTTTTTTTTTGAGAAAACTTTCTTTTTCCCTTTCGTTATTTACTTTTTCCTTGCAATGTCTACTGTTTTTTCAAAAATGCTTTTAAACTCTTTCTCTTGCCTTTTTTCCTTTCTTTCTGCACTTGATTCCTTAAAATGCCCTTTGTTTTGATCATAAAAGGCTTTTAAGTTTCAAGTAAAATATGAGTGAAGCTGTGTTTCTCCTCTGTTTCTGGGGCTGTCACCTCTTATCGACGAGGTTTGATTGAGGGTATTCTTTTAGGAGGTCTTATCGGCTTGGAATCGAAGACAGGAGATAGCCATCGTTCGTAGCTTGCAGGAATCCTGGATTCTTGCTAAAAGTGTACCAAAGTAGTCACTAGTAATACCAAAATAGTCAATGCACTCAGCATGGTAGTCAATATTATAAAATAGTTTCACTGTCACCCAACTGTGTCATTTTTCTCGGAGAGGTGCGATCTGCAAAAAAATCCCATTACGTCAAATTTATTATTTCTTGATTTGGTTTTGAACTTGGCATTCAGAAGTTCTGATTCAGTTAGTAGTACTTGATAGTAGGTTTAACCTGCTGTTAGGTTTCCTACCTACTGAACAGGCAACATGTGACTGGCTTATGTAATTTGATTCATATCAATCTTTCATATACATACCTACCTAAGTACATAAATGTATGTATGAAATCGTACTTATACATGAATTCATAGATAAATATATAAATCGTACCCATACGAATATAAATGGGTAGATACCTACCTAATTATACATATACATAATAATACGTATGATGTAGAAGTGTAACTTCTACATCTACACCTGTAATCTTGTGAAGTTCATACCATTGCATTGGTTAAGTGAACTCTAGAACACACTCGGAAAAAAAGACCCTAAAGGAGACTCTAAAAGCCAGATTGAGTCCAAAATCTAATGAACAAATTTTCTTTGGCTTTGAATCATTTTTGGCAAATTCCATCTATATCGGTAATATCGGTCAAACTATTCGCCAGTTATGGTATGGTACCTATGGTAGAACAGACAAACTAAAAGAAAGAATAGATAGTAATAATAGAAAGTAAAAAATATCGAGTTAAAATAAAAAAAAAAACGTTCATTTTATCATTGTTTTTAAGTAAGTTGTCTGGAACCTATTGTCTTGCTAATTTGTGTTAGTTTGTCTACAGGCGACATATCTGCCCCCCGAATTCCCAAAGAGGAAGCAATAGATTGGATTCAAAGTGTTGCATTTTTGGAAAGATAATAGAAGCAGAAAAAAAAAATCAGGGTTTAAAATGTATCACAAAACCTAGTAATCAAGTTAAACGCAGAAATATCTGAAACCTATCTGATATCTGATCCCCCAAAGAGGAAGCAATAGATTGGATTCAAAGTGTTGCATTTTTGGAAAGATAAAAGAAGCAGAAAAAAAAATCAGGGTTTAAAATGTATCACAAAACCTAGTAATCAAGTTAAACGCAGAAATATCTGAAACCTATCTGATATCTGATCCCTTTAAACCAGTCAGATCAATCTAAGAAAACCCATATTTCTTTCAGAAAAGGTTTCCTTGAGACGTACAAAGATTACAAAGTAAAAATTAAATTGCACCCTTCCTAAAAGGGTCTTTTCCATCGTCTAGAAATCCTATAGAAAAAACCTCAAGAAAGGGATATAAATAACCCACCTTCATCCCATTCCCTTTTTAAATCTGCAAAAAAATAATGGAAGGGTTTGTTAAAAAATATAAGATTAAAAAACAGCCACCCTCAATTTTTTCTTGGATAACATGAGAGAAGGATGCAGGAAAGGAGATTAACCTGATTCAAGGCCATGACAAAGAGGAAAAAAAGAACAAAGACGAAAAAAGAAAAGAAGCTTCGAAAAAATGGAAGATATGCTGGAATTCTTTCATTTCCTTTTGTTGTTACAATGGTAACATACTCTGAATGTCAGAACTTTTGTATGGAATAAATCTGGGTTCTGGCTTCTAAAATCCTGAAGAATGAGAAGACCTTTGTGTGAAGTCACTCAATCATTTTGATACTCTTTTTTGCAATTTTATTCTTTTTCTTTTCATCTCTTTTCTTCAATTTTCTCTTTTCTATGCTCTCTTTTCTTCAATTCTTCTTGAGAATCTCGAGATGATTAAGGATTACCTATTGTGAAAGATTGACGTGAGTGACCTAACATAGACACATAGACTACACCTGTAATCTTGTGAAGTTCATACCATTGCATTGGTTAAGTGAACTCTAGAACACACTCAGAAAAAAAGACCCTAAAGGAGACTCTAAAAGCCAGATTGAGTCCAAAATCTAATGAACAAATTTTCTTTGGTTTTGAATCATTTTTGGCAAATTCCATCTATATCGGTCAAACTATTCGCCAGTTATGGTATGGTACTTATGGTAGAACAGACAAACTAAAGGAAATTATAGATAGTAATAATAGAAAGTAAAAAATATCGAGTTAAAATAAAAATTCGTTCATTTCATCATTGTTTTTAAGTAAGTTGTCTGGAACCTATTGTCTTGCTAATTTGTGTTAGTTTGTCTACAGGCGACATATCTGCCCCCCGAATTCCCTGTTTCCCATCAGAACACCCGTTTTAGGCTACGTCAAGCATGGCATCCATTCATTCCATTCACACTCGTAGTAAAACTCAAACTACACGTGTTTCATCGAGTATTGTGTTTTCACTTTCTATTACGAGAATCAAGTCATCGTTTTCACTTTCATCTCGACTTTCTTCTTTCACTTTGTTTGGAATTTCTCTTCGCATTTCTTCTTCGTCTTCATCTTCTTCTTTCTCCTTATATTCTTCTTGTTTTATTTTTGTTTTGACTTTCTTACTTGGAGTTTCTTCATCTTCTTTTTCTTCTTTCTTTGCATTTTCTATTGACTTTCTTTTTTCCGCTTTCTTCGTTCGTTTTCCTTTAATTTAATAATTGCTCATTTTTTAGTGAATGCGGGTGTATCATATTTTCCTTCCGTTTTGATCACTGACCTATGTAATAAAGTGAGTTTTATGTTGAGCTCGTCGATTTTGCCTTTCATATGTCTATCACTTTGTGTTGCAATCTTTTCGAACAGTTAATACTTTTTCGACAACGATTATAACTTCTTTGAATTCGACCCTTTGGGTTACGTTTAGTCCATAGTCCTCTTTGAATAGGATTAGCGCTTTTTTTCATTAATTATTGTCATTTTTGACCACAGCTAGTCCTTTTTCATCTAGACTTTTTCGACTACGACAGATAGCCTCTCAAAATTCACTCTTTTTTCCCGTTCGTTCAATTCCGTGTTTAGCTTGCCTAGTCTGGTTTCGCCAAGTCCGGTTCTGCCAGTATCTCTCGTTTGGTTGACCATTTGAACAACCAGTTCAATAAATATTATCCAACTCCCCTTCCAGAGACATATCAGGGTCCCATTAACATAACCCCCAAAAAATACCACTTCGTGGCATAAAAAAGACCCCGCCAAGTCGTTCCTCCCAAAATAAATCAAGTGCCCACAAAAAATAAACAAAATCCATCCCACCCCAAAAAAGATTAGAAATTCAATTTTGTACCCCGCCTTCAAATTTGTGTGCTCCTCCTTCACCGGCGTGCCACCTACCTTTCTTTCCCCTCATTGCACTCCTCTTTCCTCTAATCTCACTTCTGCTTCACTGCATTGGCGACTCCATGTGTGGTTTGACAGAGGGAACTGTAACTGCTAAGGTCTTATCGTCCCGAAAGCGAAGAAAGAAGACAGGATAGGAGAAAGCCGGCCGTTCCAAAAAACGAACCTACTCCTTTCAGGATGAAATCCGCCCGGGGCGGGAACTGTGTCCACAAATCTCAGGTCCTGAGGAGCAGGGCTGCTCTACGTCGAAAATTCTACATCATGCGACCAGTCCTGAAAACCGATCGTGTAAATCATTAAAATGAGGAAAAGAAAACCCATTCAAAGCCAAACTCAATAAAGTCAAAGTCTAATAAAAACCATTAAAAAATCACACGAAGTCTTCAATATGGGAAATGATAAAAATCATAGCGTCCGCACGTATTATGTCAGAAAAAAATTAAATATTTGTTTTTTATTTCGTAATTAAAATAAACAATCGCTTTATAAACACCACACGGTCAAATTAATTATGCCCACTCGTTAATCAGCTAGCGTTGATTTAAAACGGGCAATTACCACACTAATCGCCTGCACGCGACTCGTAAAGTCCTTCAAAGTGGTACGCAAGATTTTCCAGCAGGGGCAAGTTTAGGATTTTTCACCCCCACGGGATGTTTTTTGTGAGGATATCAGGGATTTTTGTATTTTTTGTGCTCAAGTAGGGTTGTTCTTAGGTTCTTTCCGAAATGTTTCTATGTTGTTCTCATTAGCTTTAGGTTCTTTTTGAAAGGTTTCGATGTTGTTCATGGGAAATTCAGCTTGTAGGTTCAATTGTGTTATTAGAAAAGACGGTTGAACTGGCTGGAGCTTCTGAATATCGGACCAATTTGTTGCAGATTTTTTCTTCTTTGTCAATCGGCCTTATCACTTATCAGTCGGCCACTAAGTTTTATATACTGTGTGAAGTGTATACATATAAATTGTATATACTGTGTGGAGTGTGTTTTAAGATGGGGAAACACTCGAATGACCTTGAGCTCTTATCAATTCCTGTGTCTTCGTTGCCACGGTCAAAACAGTCCCGGGCTGAGACGAGACAAGTGACCTTTCTTGGAAAAGGAAAAAAAATAAGAAAAAATCTTTTCTGAGGTCTTTTCCAGAATGAACTTTATTGAAAAAGGAAAAAAAAAATCAAAGAAAATTACTTATGTTTTGAAATATCTAAAGTGATCAACCATTTATTGTGATCGTTTTTGTTTCTTATGAGTCTTGCACCGCCGGGAAAAGCCAGCAGATCGCGATTGCCTAAATGGTCACCCATCCGGATACTAACCACGCGCAACGTTGCTTGTCTTTAGTGATCTATGGGGAACTGGAGCATTTAACGTGCTATCAGCACTACATTCAATAGTGTCAATTGTCAATGTGTCAGATTTCCAGGAAGGAGGGATATAGTGACCTAGTCAATAAAATAGTTTCACTGTCACCCAACTGTGTCACTTTTCTCGGAGAGGTGCGATCTGCAAAAAATCCCATTACGTCAAATTAATTCATTATTTCTTGATTTGGTTTTGAACTTGGCATTCAGACGTTCTGATTCAGTTAGTAGTACTTGATAGTAGGTTTAACCTGCTGTTAGGTTTCCTACCTACTGAACAGGCAACATGTGACTGGCTTATATGTAATTTGATTCATATCAATCTTTCATAATTATACATACCTACCTACACAAGTACATAAATGTATGTATGAAATCTATATAAATAAAATTGTAGATTTGTCTGTACATTGCTTAGAATCGTGAAATTTTTAGTTATTCTTACTCCTTATGCATCCCGATTTCAAAAATCACATTAGAAAAATTTCTGTCTGTCTGTTACGCTAAATAGAGCTTTGGTTGTCTTCTTTTCACGAGAAAACGGCTCGACCGATTTTGATGAAATTTTTTGTGGTTGTTAAGAAAAGTACTCTGGGTGACATAGGCTACTTAAAATTGTCACATTCTATCCTGATTCAAAATGGCGGCGGTTCAAAGTTATGCCTATTATGCTGCACTGTGGGACATGTCAGGGAGCGCGTAACGCGACTGTGTGTGTGTGTGTGGTGTGTGTAGTGTGTGTGTAGTGTGTGTGTGTAGTGTGTGTGATGGGTGGGTGTGTGTGGTGTGTGGGTGTGTGTGGGTGTGGTGGTGGTGTGTGTGTATGTGTGTGGTGGTCCCGTACAGAGGACGGGTCAACCACTAGCACGAAATATACCTAGGTACGCAAGTATAGGTATACAATAGTAATAATTATCATAATACAATTTTATTACCTGGTAGGTATGAAGTAGGTATGTGCTTATAGGTAGCTAGCTATAATATTGACATTGGGTTATTTGTCACACATGCAAGTTTTTCGTATACCACATAGGTACCTTCCTAACCTATATCCAACTAAACCTACCAAGACAAGTACCTACCTAGGTGTTATAAGTAGGTACGTAACTCATAGAATATAGCTATGTATGTAGGTAACTCATAGAATGTAAGTAGGTATGTAGGTAACTCATATAGAATATTAAATGGTTCATTTATTGTACGGAGGTAGGTAATGTAAGTACCTGTCGGTAGGTATGAACCTACTTGTGATTCAGCTCATGATAATGTGGTAGGTGATGTGACGAAAAGTTAGTTGATCGAGCCTATGCGATTTTTTTTTTTTTTTTTTTTTTTTTTTTTTTTTTTTTTTTTTTGGGTACTTTCATAGTAATAGAAAGTAAAAAACCTGGAAAAAACTGAAAGTAAAATATCTATACATATACCTATATAGAAATAATAGTAATAATAATAAAAGGTATAAAGGGGTTAGCTCAAGGTCGTCTGAACCCACCCGTCTTTCAACAACCCTTGAAAAAAAAAAAAAAAAAAAAAAAAAAAAAAACCCCCTTTTAAACCCCCTCTTTTCCCCCCTCACCTTCCCAAAAAAAAAAAAAAAAAAAAACTCGACCCTTTTCAACCCCGTCTCTTCTCGCCCTCACTTCTCTCGATCTTAAAAAAAAAAACCGGTTTAGAAAGGGTCTCTCTCGATGGCCTAGATATGATCCCTTTCTTCACAGGTTGCACAATAAGCCCATTCATTCGTTTCACCCCCATACCTGGTCGGAGTAGGGGGTGTAAATCGGTTTTTGTGTTTGTGGTTGAACCGGTTTTTTACGTTTTTTACCTTTTTTGTGTGAGATTGTGAGATAAGAGGATGTGGTGCTTCCTCTGGTAGCGTTTGATATGGGAGATTGGTGGACAATAGACTTTAAAATTCAATTATTTTGTACATATTGTATAGTCGACGAACTTTTTCAAGGTTGCGTATTTTTACAGCCCAATCCAGATGGTGCTATAACTTTTTGGCGAAATACCTACTCTTTTAACATGCCTAATTAAATGATGAACAATTATGTTGAATGAAGCTACTTTTTACATCCCTCTTGGGTACTAAAATATAATTATTTGGCACATTTAATAGCTTTTTCTTTAATAATAAATAATGCCTATCATTCAGTCATTAATTTTTTATAGTCCTTGATGAATTCAAATGAGATCGCGAATTTTTAATTCCGCCAAATTCTGTATACCAGTTGCCTCATTTTTACTTTCCTTATCCTATAGGAAGGAAAGTAATGTAATCGGGTCAAAATTTCGATGGTCAGTTTTTAGTGCCAAAACACGAGACACGACATTTTGCATGATTTTGCTGATTTTTGGACACTTTTAGCCTGTTTCGCGTGCGTATTCCTTCCTTCATACCAGCTGTTGTCTCTTTCTCCCCCTGTTTATGTCATTCTTTCTCTTCTCCCCTTTCAACCCTCTTTCCTCCATACCTTTCCCTTCTCTTTCCCATTTTCCCTTTCTAGCTTCCCCCTTTTCTGTTCTATTTCCACCTTCTTCTCATTTTTTTCCGTCTCCTTCCCATTTTCGCTTTCCATTATCCCCCCTTTTCTGTTCTTTTTCCTCCTTTCCTTCTGCGTCTCCTTTCCGTTTTTTTTTCTTTCTATCAATTCCCCCTTTTCGTCCCTCTCTCATCCATTCCTTCTCCTTCCTCACTTTCGCTTTCCAATTTATTGGTACTTACCAGTACCAACCACCTCAAGGACTTTGGGGATGAGGTATAGTAGAGAAACTAGAAATTCTGGGGTTGTATTGAGGCACCTTCTCAGCATACGCGTTTTTTCACTTTCTTATTTTTTTTTCATCAGAAAATACAAAGGGTTCGTTTTGAGGGAAAATTGAGTCCCGTTTTTTTTTTTTTTTTTTTTTTTTTTTTTTTTTTTTTTTTTTTTGGGGGTTTTAATTTTTAAACTACCTTTTTTTATATATATATCTCTATCTCTCTCTCTCTCTCTCTCTCTCTCTCTCTCTCTCTCTCTCTCTCTCTCTCTCCCCACCTAAAGACATATTCCCCGTAGACAAGTTGACTCTTATTTACGTTTCCGTTGATTCGTACAAAAGTCGAAAGCTTCATTGCTGCACGCAATACGATCTAGCAATCAGGACAAAGTGTGCCTCTTTATGATGTTAATATTCGGATATGAAAGGGCTGTCGATTTCAGCAAATTCTGTCGTGGAAATGATTTTTCGATAGACTTTTTTTTTTTTTTTTTTTTTTTTTTGGTCTT